>NC_077244.1:38827448-38936509 GCF_947179165.1 Solanum dulcamara | reverse complement strand
ATTGGCGAAGTAGACTGCCTAGCGGAGAAGATTTTTGTGTTGAATTCGGAGGCGAAAATTAACCCCGTTACAATTAGACCCCTAAGCTTGGACATGGCGTATGGTGGACGAGGGCAGTGCTAAGGGTTTGTACATTGGCCCTTGGCACGAGCCTAGATGGCAGTGGCAAGCAATGTACAAGGCTGCAGGTTGATGGCAAGGCATGCGGCAAGGCAAGGTGCTTGGATGATGGCAAGCAGCTTGGCGACGGGCATGTGCGAGATAGGCACATAGCACCAGGGCATGCGCGAGATAGGCGCATGGCACAGGCGCAGGGCACAGGTGCAGACATGCGCGAGGCGCATGGCACATGGCACAGGCGCAGGCATGCGCGAGGCGCATGGCACATGGCACAGGCACAGGCATGCGCGAGGCGCATGGCACAGGGCACAGGCAGACGCATGGCACCAGGCGGGCATGCGTGCAGGCAAAGGGCAAGGCATCAGTTGGCATGCAGGATGGCATGGGCGAGCTGAGGCCAAGGCTGAGGGACATGGCAAAGTGGTGGCACGAAGATGGCAAGGTGTTGGCATGAAGCTGGCATGGCTATGAGGGCACTGGCTTGGCATAGCGTTGGCATGGCACGACACTGGCAAGGCATGGGAACTGGCATGGCATGGGCGTGGGTGAGGCGCTGGCATGGCGCGCAAGCGAGGCATGCGCGCAGATGACCAGCGTGCCAGGCACGCGAGCCGGTTGACTTGTTCAGCGACCACGTCCCATGATCTCCGGATTTTCAGGGCACGATGAAGGTTGTTCCCCCATGACTTCCCCCATGTATTGCAGCCACGTGACTGCACGTCCCTACCCCCTAGCTGCTGATTTGCTTGTCTATAAATAGAGGACTGCCTAGGCTTTGTGAAGGCAGTCACGAGTGGAAAATATTCTAAGTGTTGTGAGCCAAAGTTTTGTAGTCTAGCCTGATTTTCTGAGTGTATTCCTTTGTAATAATCTGAGGGAGAGATTAATAAAGGTTGGGTCATTTTGCTCGTATCTTTGTGTGTTGTTTGTTGCTGTGCGTGTTTGTTCTTTGTTGTTGCTAAGTTCAAACGAGTAAGCAGAAAGTAGGCTTAAGTCTATTGGCGAAGTAGACTGCCTAGCGGAGAAGATTTTTGTGTTGAATTCGGAGGCGAAAATTAACCCCGTTACAACTGGTATCAGAGCTTTGCTTGACTGGAAACGCTATGACAAACGCTGGTAACACAAAAGATAGGGTGGCGGCCCTAGAAACACTAGTCGGAATTTCAGAAAACGTTGGAGACGCATCAACGTTGGTAAGTCAAATTCAGGACTTACACGCTGAGTTGGCTCGTTTTAGAGAGATTGTTGCTCTCAAAAACACTGAATATGATAAATTTCTTATTGGCTCGTTGGCTCAAATCGAGGATTTGAGGAAGGCAAATGAGAATTTGAACTTGGAGATCACTGTTTTGCGAAGGGCCATGGCTACAGGCCCTAGCGGAGTACAGGCTGTGGAAGTCTCTAAAGTTCGAGTGCCTGAACCAAAATGTTTCATTGGTTCACGATCTGCAAAGGACCTGGAGAATTTCCTCTGGGACATGGAGCAATACTTCACAACTGCTCGCATTGCGGAAGGGGACAAACTAAACATTGCGACAATGTATTTGTCGGGCGATGCGAAACTCTGGTGGAGGACTAGAGATGCGGATGATGAAGGTGCTGGCAGGCCTAGGATTGATTCTTGGACAAAGTTGAAGAAGGAATTGAGGGATCAATTTCTTCCTAGCAACGCCTCATGGGTTGCTAGGGATCGTTTGAAACGCTTGAAACACACTGGTTCTATTCGAGACTATATCAAAGAATTCACTTCTTTGATGCTTGATATCAAAAACATGTCCGACGAGGACAAGTTACACAACTTCATCTCTGGGATGCAGGCTTGGGCCCAGAATGAGCTTAGGAGGCAGAACGTGAAGGACCTCCCAAGCGCGATTGCTGCTGCAGATTCTCTTGTGGACTTTCGTTCGTTGAGAGTACCCTCTGAAACTCCTACATCTTCGAAGTCTAAGAAAAAGACGGAGAAGAAAAAAGAGTGGAAGAAGGATGAAAGAAAGGAGCGCAGTGGTGAGAAGGGCAAAGCTGTGGCTGATTCGGGCGGTTCGAGGAACAAGTCGCCCAGTGACAAAGGGTGCTGGACTTGTGGTGGCAACCACATGTCCAGAAACTGTCCAAATAGGGAGCGAGTGAATGTTATGATTGCTGGAGGGAATGGGAATGAAGAGGGCGGTGTTGTAGCTGCCTTAGCCAACCCGTTGGGTTTGCTTTTGAATAACAATATTTCACTAGTAAATGCCTTGGGGGAGTCTTCTAAGAACCCGCATTCCTCACTGCTCCACATCGAGATGATAGTGAATGGGCAAGTATTGGTGGCCATGGTGGACACGGGGGCCACCCATACTTTTGTTGATGTCAAGATTGCTGCGAAGTTTGGGCTCAGGCTGACGAAGAGCCCAAACTACATGAAGACTGTGAACCAGGTCGCACAGCTCATAGAAGGCATGGCGTATGATGTGAAGATCAGCGCAGGGCCATGGGCTGGAAAGCACAGCTTGATGGTGATACCGCTCGGAGACTTTGACATGATCCTTGGGATCGATTTTCTGAGAAGGTATTGTTTCGTTCCTATGCCTCACTTGGATGGTGTTATGGTGATGCAGGAACATATGGCTGGTTTTATAAAGGGTGTTCATCCCTTTGGTGAAGCGGACAAAGTGCAGAGGTACAAGACCCCAACGATCTCGGCCATGATAGTCGAGAGAGGACTAAAGAAAGGCGAGATGACTTACCTTGCTGCCTTGGTCGAGTTGAAGCCTGACGTGCAGGTCAATGTGCCTGAAGAGGTGGCCATCGTGTTGGAGGAGTTCAAAGATGTTATGCCTCCCGAACTCCCCAAGACCTTGCCGCCTAGGCGAGATATTGACCACAAAATCGAGTTGCTGCCAGGTTCTATCGCCCCAGCGCAGGCTCCATACAGGATGGCCCCTAAGGAGTTGGCAGAGTTGAGGAAGCAGCTCAACGAGTTGCTTGAGGCTGGACTGATTCAGCCATCAAAAGCTCCCTATGGCGCCCCAGTTCTTTTCCAGAAGAAGCATGATGGATCGCTGCGGATGTGCGTGGACTACAGGGCCTTGAATAAGGTAACAATCAAGAACAAATATCCAGTTCCCTTAATTCAAGACTTGATGGACAGGCTGAGCAAGGCATGTTGGTTTACTAAGTTGGATCTTAGGTCAGGCTATTGGCAGGTTAGGATAGCTGAGGGTGATGAACCTAAGACAACTTGTGTAACTAGGTATGGGGCATATGAATTTCTTGTAATGCCGTTTGGGTTGACAAACGCCCCGGCTACCTTTTGTAACTTAATGAATGATGTCTTATTTGAGTATCTCGACGAGTTTGTAGTTGTTTACTTAGATGACATTGTTGTGTATAGTCATTCACTGGATGACCATATCAGCCACCTAAAATTGGTGTTGTCTCGTCTGCGAGAACATCAATTGTTTGTCAAGATGGAGAAGTGCGAATTCGCCCAGCAAGAAATCAAATTTCTTGGGCACTTGGTGAGCCAGAATCAAGTGCGGATGGATCCCAACAAGGTGCAGGCCATTGCGGGTTGGCAAGCTCCTAAAAACGTGAAGGACTTGAGGTCTTTCTTGGGGCTGGCGAATTATTATCGCAAGTTCATCGCGGGCTATTCGAAGAAGGTAGCAGCCTTGACGGATTTGCTGAAGAAGGAGGCAGTGTGGACATGGATAGACAAGCAGGAGGGTGCCTTCAAGTTGCTGAAAGGTGCCATTGCGTCTGAGCCTATACTGAGGCTGCCAGACTTTGAATTGCCGTTTGAAGTACACACTGATGCTTCAGACAAAGCTGTTGGAGGTGTCTTGGTGCAGGCAGGACATCCAATAGCATTTGAGAGTCGAAAGCTGAATGATGCTGAGCAAAGATATTCAACTCACGAGAAGGAGATGGTGGCAGTGGTGCATTGCTTGCAAATATGGCGTGTGTACTTGCTAGGGACTAAGTTTGTTGTCCAGACGGACAATGTTGCGAACACATATTTCAAAACGCAACGCAAGCTAAGTCCCAAGCAAGCTCGATAGCAGGAGTTCCTAGCCGAATATGATTTCACATGGGAGCACAAGCCAGGCAGAAGCAATCAAGTCGCCGACGCGTTGAGTCGAAAAGAGGTACTTGCTGCAGTATATTCTATTTCAAGGCTTGAATCTGATTTTCTTGATAAAATCAAAATATGTGCTGCCAATGATTCAATGTATGCTAAGCTAATGAATCAAGTGAGGGACGGCACTGTGAGACGTTATTGGATCGAGGACGACCTACTCCATTTTAAGGGGGGGAGGATCGTTGTGCCTCAGGGTGGTGACTTGCGGAAGGAGCTCATGAAGGAGGCGCATGACACCACTTGGGCTGGTCATCCAGGTATTGCAAGGATGCTAGCCTTACTGTCTCGCACTTATTATTGGCCTAACATGGAAGACGATATTGAGGCGTATGTCAAGACTTGTCTAGTGTGTCAATTGGACAAGATTGAACGCAAGAAGAAAGCTGGGTTGTTGCAGCCACTTCCTATTCCAGAAAGGCCATGGATGTCCGTTTCTATGGACTTCATTGGTGGGTTCCCAAAGGTAGACGGCATGGCAAGTGTCATGGTTGTGGTGGACAGATTCTCGAAGTATGCTGTCTTCATTGCCGCTCCAGTGGTATGTTCGTCGGATGTTGCTGCTGAGCTATTCTTTAAAAATGTTGTTAAGTTCTTTGGTGTGCCAGGTGATATTATTAGCGACAGGGATACAAGGTTCACAGGTAGATTTTGGACTGCCCTATTCAACATGATGGGGACAGACCTGAAGTTTTCTACGGCGAACCACCCTCAAACTGACGGGCAAACGGAAAGAATTAACTACTTGGTGGAGGAATACCTCAGGCATTTCGTGACGGCCAGTCAAAGGAACTGGGTGGAGCTGCTGGATAGTGCACAATTTTGTTACAATTTGCACAAGTCATCGGCAACGGAGATGAGTCCATTCGAGCTGGTCCTAGGCAGGCAGCCCATGACGCCGCTTGATGTTGCTAGGCAGAAGGCACAGGGCAGGTGCCCAGCTGCTTACAGGTTTGCAAGGGACAAGCAAGAGGTGCTTGCTGAGGCGCAGGACAGCTTGCGCAAGGCCCAAAAGCGCATGAAGAAATATGCGGATCAACATAGAAGGTCGCTGGAGTTCAATGTGGGCGACAAAGTGTTGCTGAAGCTTACTCCCCAGATTTGGAAGCAAATCACAAGTAAGTTCAGACATCGTGGCTTAATTCCAAAGTATGATGGGCCGTTTGAAGTGGTCCAGAAGGTTGGTGAGGTTGCATATCGGTTGAAGCTACCTGAAAGGTTGAAGCTGCATCCGACATTCCATGTAAGTTTTCTGAAACCTTTCTTTGAGGACACTGATGATCCAGGCAGGAGTCAATCAAAGAGGGCACCGGCTGTGGTGCGCACACAGTTTGACGCCGAGATTGAGAGGATTCTAGACCATCGGATCCTTGGTGCTCAGAAAAATAGAAGGACGGAATTTCTAATTCATTGGAAGGGAAAGCAAGAAGCCGACGCTACGTGGGAAAAAACAAAGTCACTATGGCAGTTCGACAAGCAATTGGAGGACTACCTCAAAAATGCCTCGACGAGGACGCCGAGTTCAACTGGTGGGGGTGGTTTGTTAGACCCCTAAGCTTGGACATGGCGTATGGTGGACGAGGGCAGTGCTAAGGGTTTGTACATTAGCCCTTGGCACGAGCCTAGATGGCAGTGGCAAGCAATGTACAAGGCTGCAGGTTGATGGCAAGGCATGCGGCAAGGCAAGGTGCTTGGATGATGGCAAGCAGCTTGGCGACGGGCATGTGCGAGATAGGCACATGGCACCAGGGCATGCGCGAGATAGGCGCATGGCACAGGCGCAGGGCATAGGTGCAGACATGCGCGAGGCGCATGGCACATGGCACAGGCGCAGGCATGCGCGAGGCGCATGGCACATGGCACAGGCACAGGCATGCGCGAGGCGCATGGCACAGGGCACAGGCAGACGCATGGCACCAGGCGGGCATGCGTGCAGGCAAAGGGCAAGGCATCAGTTGGCATGCAGGATGGCATGGGCGAGCTGAGGCCAAGGCTGAGGGACATGGCAAAGTGGTGGCACGAAGATGGCAAGGTGTTGGCATGGCTATGAGGGCACTGGCTTGGCATAGCGTTGGCATGGCACGACACTGGCAAGGCATGGGAACTGGCATGGCATGGGCGTGGGCGAGGCGCTGGCATGGCGCGCAGGCGAGGCATGCGCGCAGATGACCAGCGTGCCAGGCACGCGAGCCGGTTGACTTGTTCAGCGACCACGTCCCATGATCTTCGGATTTTCAGGGCACGATGAAGGCTGTTCCCCCATGACTTCCCCCATGTATTGCAGCCACGTGACTGCACGTCCCTACCCCCTAGCTGCTGATTTGCTTGTCTATAAATAGAGGACTGCCTAGGCTTTGTGAAGGCAGTCACGAGTGGAAAATATTCTAAGTGTTGTGAGCCAAAGTTTTGTAGTCTAGCCTGATTTTCTGAGTGTATTCCTTTGTAATAATCTGAGGGAGAGATTAATAAAGGTTGGGTCATTTTGCCCGTATCTTTGTGTGTTGTTTGTTGCTGTGCGTGTTTGTTCTTTGTTGTTGCTAAGTTCAAACGAGTAAGCAGAAAGTAGGCTTAAGTCTATTGGCGAAGTAGACTGCCTAGCGGAGAAGATTTTTGTGTTGAATTCGGAGGCGAAAATTAACCCCGTTACAACTCTACCCCGCTAGGCGGGTCATAGTGTACGATATATGTGGATTCACTAGCTAGGCCAAAAAGGGCAATCCTTATGTGGCACGTAGTTATGGGACAAGATACTTTATATAAGGACCCCATATTTTGAGCCCCACCTCAAATCCACATTTGGTGCGAAGTGAAATCCCACGAAATACATTCATAGTATGAGAATCATAATGGACATATATTATAGTCATGATCATTGGTTTGAAATCATTGAGTAGCTCATTTTCATAACGTAAGTGCAATGAAGGTATTGTCCTTCCACATTACAAATCATACATTCATAATCATAGTTCGTAATTTGAAATTTAGGGTAAAACATGAATGCATGATCAATTGACTTGGAAATCATGAAATCGACTTGAAAAATGCATGATAATAAACTTTCTATCGTCTCATACATAATTCATATAGATAATATCATTTGAAAGTGTAATTGAAAATACTTGTAATGCACATTATGAACTCTAGAGATCAATATAGGAGAATTAATGAAAAAAATCTTCAATTCAATGCAATAACCATCAATTTATATCAAAATAGACTCATAATCATAATTTGAATCACAATTCATGCAATTGGAATAGATATCATCAAACACATAAAATCCCATATTTGAATTTGATAGAAAACTTAAGAAATTGATTGGGCTTCATGGATGAAAGAATCCATGATTCAATACCCACACACCTTGAGTGTGGAGACCAAGGAATTTGAAAGAATTTGAAAGTTTTGATGGAGAGCTTGAGTGAATTTGTTAAAAGTCTTCAATGGATTCCTTGAGAGCTCTTGTAGAGAGAAAATATTTGAGTAGGTGAATTGTAGAAGAATGAATGGAATTAAGGGTTTAGGGTAGTTTATAGAGTAGATTTAGGCTCTAAAAACATCCAGGTTCATTAACTAACAATTAGGGAAAAGTCTAAAGTGCCCTTACTTAAAACTGAATACGGAAAATATTTCTTGCCAGTCCGCGACGCAGAGCTGCTCCTGGATAGGCCAATTTTTAGTGAATGATATTTTTGCCATAGTTTAACTCGGGGAAAAATTACATTGAATGGGAACAAGTGGGTGACGCGGAGCTGCTGCGCACCTCATATTTTGTGCAATTTTTGACAAAATTCATTTTTCGGTACACAAGTCCTAAAAATCCACTAAGACCATTTTCGCATAGGTTTTGACCCCCTGATCCACATTGCAGACTTGGATTTGCCAAAAAGAATAAGGATAATGTGTTACATGAGAGGCCTATTCCCAAGGCATTCTTAAGGCATTTATGAGCATTTTGAGAATGTTACATTTACCTAAACATGATATGCACCTCAATAAATAGTAATGGGAAGGAAATATTTCAATTTATATGGTCACCCCTTTCTCAAAAATATTTCAATACTCAGGTACGCTCAAAAACCCCCAACTCAACCCCTCAAGCAGGTGTTACAAGTCCAATAACCTCTTCACATCTCTAACTCATTTAAGTCATGGTTACAAAACCTCAAATCATAGATAAAATATCACATATGACCCCTACACGGGCTACACAACACATATAATCCACCACACGAGCATCACAATATAAATTATTCATCCCAAACTAGACTACAACCCTATCTCAAAGTCTACAACATAGAACTTGACTAATCACCCAACTCAGCCTCGGGAAGTATAGCCAACCCTACGTCAATTGCTGAAACTACACTAGAATGCTCTACCGGATGAACAACCTTTGAATTCAATGCCCCAACTGGTAACCCACTATCAAGAATGAAACATAAGTGTCATAAGGAGTCCAATGACATACCTACTGATAGGTTTCAAAATTGAGGGTAAAATAATCCTAAAATTGATCATTTCTGAAAAGGGTATAATCATGAATCATTTCCAATTGCCTCAAGTTTTCAACCGATCTCTAGCAATCCACGACGCGTTGCTAGGAAGAAATTGGTCATGCATCTCCTTCTTCAGTTTAGCCCAAGAATCAATCCTAGGCCGGCCAGCACTTTCATCATCCGCGTCCCTTGTCCTCCACTAAAGATTGGCATCACCCAACAAATACATTGTTGTGATATTCACCTTATCCGACTCAGCAACACGGGCAGCCATAAAGTACTGCTCTATATCCCAAAGAAAGTTTTCCAACTCCTTCGTAGATCTTGAACCTTCAAAGGCCTTAGGTTCAGGGATTCTGAATTTAGAGTGTTCCACGCCATGGCCTGCAGTCGCACAGGCAGCCATCGCCCTATGCAGAACCGTCACCTCCAAGTTTAAGGTTTCGCTAGCCTTTTTCAGATCTTCGATCTGAGACAAGGCTCCATTTCGGAATCTATCACATTCTGCCATCCTAATAGATATGATTTCACCAAACCTGGCAAGTTCAGTGTCTAGAGCCTGAATACGAGTCACCATAGACGTCGTCTCATCTTTGTTCTTAGCCATTCCTACGAATTTTTCTAGAACTTTATTGAAAAATCACTTCTACTAATAATGGGGAACTCATGGTTGAAATGTCATAAAAATAGAGTTCAAAATGAGTTAGAAATCATTATTTGAAGTTTCATAAAAAACCTTCAAAGTTTGAGTTCAAAACCATGAATTTCAAGGTGAAATCACAAGATAATGAAAAGAATTCAAAGAATTTAGGTTATAAATAATTAACCAAGTGAAATTCTTTCAAACTCTACTTCACAAATTGCCCCTCCAAGATCTTGTAAATCAAAATATGGAAGAAAAGACACAAATCCCATATTTGGACCTCTCATGAGTCGCTAAAGTGACCAATAGGTCGCTTAAGCGACCTCCTCCAAAACATGAGCTTCGCTTTAGTGGATCAATGGTCGCTTTAAAAAATATGTTCGTCCTCGAACATAAAATAAAGGAAAGTACCTGCAATTTCAAAAAGTTGAGTGTACCGGGGCCCACATATCAGACTCCAGCTCCCTAGTCACCTCTTCAAGGTCGTATGCTACCACTGCACCTTGATCGAAGAAATCTCCCTTGTCCTGAGCCCAAGATATGTCTATCTAGGATAGCTACTAGCTCATCGTCATAAGTCAAATTCAGAGCCAACTCCACCGCATCATAAGATATCACATGAAAATCATCCAGTATATACTTACGAAGTATAGAGACATAAAATACCAAATGGATAGTTGACAGTTTAAAGGGAATAGCCAACTCATAAGACACTCCACCCACTCTCCTCAGAATCTTGAATGGGCCAACGAACCTCAGGCTAAGCTTGCCCTTCTTCTTGAACCTCATCACACCCTTGATGGACAATATTTTAAGCCACACACAATTACCCACTATGAATTCTAAGGGACGAACCCTCCAGTCAGCATAGCTCTTCTGATGACTCTGTGCGTTCAACTGTCGACTCTAAATCAAGCGTACCATCTCCATAGTATCTCTGAGTAAGTTAGTATCAAGTACATCAACCACAACTACATTAAACCCCCTAATAGGTGAGCGGCACCTACGACTATATAATGCCTCAAATGGTTCCATCTGAATATTGGAGTAATAACTGTTATTATAGGCAAACTTCGCTAAGGCCATGTTTTGGTCCCATCGAGCACCAAAGTCATTCAGATAGGCCCTAAGAATATCCTTCAACACCTGCATAGTCCGTTCAGACTGGCCATCAGTTTGGGAATGAAATACTGAACTCATCTCTACTCTCGTAGCCAAACCATGCTGCAATTCTTTCCAAATATAAAAGGTGAACACTGAACCCCGATCTGACCAAATAGAGATAGGTACTCCATGCAACCTAACAATCTTACAAAGATAGGTCCTAGCTAACTGCTCCACATTGTAGCTTGTCTTTATCGGAAGGAAATATGATGATTTGGTTAATTAATCCACAATCACCCAAACGCAGTCATACTTACCCAATGCCATGGTATTCCTGACATAAAGTCTATAGTAATACACTCCTACTTCCACTTGAGAATGGGCATCCTTTGCATAGGACCACCTGGTTTTTTATGCTTGTACTTCACTTCTTGTCAATTTAGATACTTAGCCACAAAATCAACAATGTCCTTCTTCATGCCACATTACGAATAGTGCTGTTTCAAATCATGAAACATCTTTGCCACTCCCGGGTGAATTAAATAATTGGATCTATGAGCCTCCTCCAATATCATACGTATCCAATCACCAACCTTAAGCACACAAATGCGACTATTAATCCTCAAAACTCCCTCCAATCAATAGAGGATCATTTTGCTTCCCTACTAAACACATTGCCTCAAATGTCCCTCAGCTTGTCATCCTCAAACTGGTGTATATGAATCTGGTCCATCAAGGTAGACCTAGCCTTTACAAAGGCCAAAATACTATAATGTGTAGAAATATTAAGTTGGACCAGCTGTCTAGCCAATGACTGAATATCCAATGCCAAGGGCCTTTCATCTGCCTTAAGAAAGGTCAAACTACCCATACTATATGCTTTGCGACTCAAGGCATCTGCCACTATATTAACTATCATGACCCAATTCCTTAGGTCATGATAGCACCTACTATAACCCTCTAGTAGGTAAGCCAATCCGTTAACCTGGAACTTTAAGTAATGGGTTTGAGGGTAGAAACTAAATAAGAGTGAAGAATTATAAAGATAGGCATAAAGAATAAGCGGAAGTAAACCAAAACATCATGTAAACAACTAAAGATCCATCCCCAAACCTAGAAGTCACAAGTACAGAGCTGCTATAAAATAAAAGATGAGTAAAAGTCCCGAAAGTGGACCAAAAATATATATAACAACTGACTAGTCTCAAAAGGCAAAAGACGGGCCATTTATACCGAAGGAGACAGGAATGATCCAAAAATGCCAAGTGCTCACCCTAGTCTTTAAAGCTGACTGCAATAGGCTTGATCTATTCACGATGTTAGCTTGTGCTCGATCCTACATCACGAAAGTAGATGCATAGTGTATATGAGTACCAAGATAATAGGTACCCAGTAGGCATCATAGGCCGACTGAGTAGAAAAGGTAAAAATAATATAAAAAAGAGGAATAGCCTAAATATGAGTCAATATAAGCATCAAAAAGGGGAAAGAGTACTACCTATGAGAAATACAGCTAACTATACCTAACTGGGCCCCCATAATCCCAGCCAGGACACTCGTGCACAAGTTAAATAAAAACATGGACAAACCCCCATAAGCCCACCGAGTACACAGAATAGCTACAACTACCAAGGCTAGGAACCAAGAATTTGCGATGTTAGGAGCCAAACTACTATATTATTACCAAACCCATAATCTATAAGAGTCAATTGATCTAGGGGTGACCTAGGGGTCGAGGCCGGACCTAGGACCCAAATGCTCAACCGAATTTTCAAAGTGACCAAGGCTGGGACTGGGTACCCGGATGCTTGCCATAATAAATAAGTACGATCGAGACCGGGAATGGGTACCCGGATACTCGCTGTATTACATCAGTATGATCGAGGCCGAGTCTGGGTACCCAGATGCTCGTCATACTTGAAAGCCGGTAGAGGCCAGGGCTGAGTACCGGGATGCTCCCTAATAATTCAAAATGGAGGTCGGGACTTGGTACTTGGATGCTCACAGATAATTTATCCCATGATGCGAAACATTCTACTTTCCAACTAGAATACAACATTACCAAAAATCTTTTCCCAAATTTGTCAACCGATATGTTGCCAAAACTGGAACCACGACCAAAGTCAACAATCATGAAATCTAGTATTGCCAATACATCACAAAATTCACGATTAATCCAATTTATGGATGAGGATATTTTTAAGAGCAAGGGTAACTCCTAACTAAGGCCAAACTACTAGGTACTAGCCCGCTACACCATTCTACAAGGATGTAAGTCCATTGGAGCGACGCCACGACATCTAAAGAAAGTTTACATCCTATACTAAGGCCAACATACCCCCCATTATCAACAACATGCTCATTAAACTCTACTTATAATACTGACAAATAACGACAACATATACATGCTTCTAAATATTCAAAAATCCTGATAACAAGCCTAAAGCAAGATTTCTAACACCTAAAATATACAATCAAACTATCCAACCCAAATTCCAACTATTTCAACATGCTTTCACATATTCTAGCTCAATCTAATGAAAGGTAAAACTGTAGCCTACCTGTAGGCTAAACACGCGGGCTCCAAATTACTATATTAGAGCTTTTCCCTTCTTAACTACCTCGGAATACTGCCACGTTATCAAAAATAGAACCACAATATCAATAAGGTCATTTAGACACTAAGTTCATAATTTTTGGAGACGGACCAATTTTGGGGTCTAAAATGGGAATTGTGGGGCCCGCATATGGGATTCTGGATTTGATCCCCCAAAATAGGTTCCAAACGTCACCCCGAGCTCACAAATCAGATTTATAACATAATTTGAGGTGGATAACTATGCGGGATGAGCATGCAACCAAAACTCAGAAACTCCGACTAAAGGATCAAAAATGGCAGAATAAAAATCAGCAAATTCTAAAACAACTAGACTCTTTCAACCCAAACAAATTGCACTATGATGATCCTTACGAAAAAACACACAATCTGCCTTAAGAATCACTCAGAAGTTAGTTATATTGACCAAGATACACTCTTTCAAAATTCCACAAAATTTCATTCCAAAAATGAATAAATCAGTAACTAAAAATGCATTTTTACTTTAAAAGAAGCTTCCCCTCATGTTTCTGAGATCACCACGAGATTTCTCATGAAATTCTCTAGAATTTAGACTCTTGAATTACCAAAATCGGATTTATATAGGTCAAGAAATAATCATTCAAAGTTCTTCAAAAAATCAATCTGAAAATAGACATAGTTGCAAATAAAATCATGATTTTACCTAAATCGAATACTCCAAATCAGTTTTAAATCTCTCCAATGCATTCTCCATGAAAATTCTCACAAGTTTGCCTATTGAATCACCCAATTTGGAGCCCTAATGCTCAAGTAATGAGTTTTTAAAGTTGGATAAAACCCCCAAAAAAAGAAAATAAAAGGGTTGCTGTGCTGCTGCAGATTTTTGAAAAAACAATAATCAAAATCTCCGATGGGGTGCTCGGGATTCATTCGAAATCCGATAAAAATAAACAAAATATGCTACCCCACTAAATTCGATGTTCCAGACTCAATGACTCATTCAGAATTTCATATGAAATAATTTTAATAAAAAGTGGGTCCCACACCCAAGAGCCCTTTTAAGCCACATTCCACAACGGGTCTCGAGATTAGACTGGAAGCCTTGGAAAGAGAACGAAGGATCGTTCTAGACCAAAATTGACATTCCAAAACTAACTGCACTGTCAAAATTTTCATTCGAATGCGTTTTCCAAGAATATTGACCAAAGTCAACCATAGACCAACTTTCAAAGTCAAAAGCGTCAAATAGCCCCAAACTCGTATTGATTGCCTTGATAGTCATTTCAAAAGTGCTACTAGCCTAATTTGGTCATTCCGGAGCTGATGGAATTATCAGTATTTGAATTCGAGATCTCGTTGACCCAAAACTCAAAAAGTCACAAATAAACCAACTTAGGCCTTCAAAGTACCAAAACGGACCCGGGACCTCTAAAAATTGAACCAACACTTCTTCTAGACCAAAAACCATCTCCCGAATCCAACAGAGTCATCGGAATTCCATTCTAAGCATCGGAACTCCAAAAGTTGACCAAAGTCACACCTCGGCTTAAAATTCCTCAATTTCTCAACTCAAGGCCTCAAAACTTCGTTACAGTTCCAAAACTGATTCCGTAAAGTCTCCTAAGCCAATTTTGATATTTTGGAGCTGCTGGAATTAATGGAATTCCGTTCTGATACCCGTAGCTCCGATTGACCCCGGATACCACTTTTTAATACTTAAAGCTTATGAAACTCAAAATTTCCAAAGACTTAACTTTTTATAGGATTTTCAAAAAATCAATACTCGGTAACAATCAGAAATGACTCGAGGCATCAAAAGAGAGGGGTAAAATGGTCATTTTACAAAATTCTAAAAATGACCTTCAGGGTCATTACAACATCCACTACTCAAAGAACTTTCATCCGCAAAAGTAAGGACAAGAGTATACCTAGAGGGTCAAATAAGCTGGGGAACTACTCCCGCATCTCCTGCTCGGTCTCCCATATAACCTCCTCGATCGGAAGATGGCGCCACTAGACCTTAATCACAGGGATGGACTTAGAAAGAAGCTGGCAAATATCTCTGGCTAGAATAGCAATCGACTCCTCAACAAAACTCAGGCAATCATCCAACTCAACAAAATCATACTGAAGCACGTGAGACTCATCAAGAATGTACCGGTGCAGCATAGAGACATGAAAAATAGGGTGTATAGATGAAAATACTGGTGGCAAAGCCAACACATAAGCAACCTCGCCAATTCTCCTCAAAATCTCAAAGGCCCCGATATACTTGGGGATAAGATTTCCCCGCCTACCAAATCTCATCACGCCATTCAAGGGCGACACCCGTAAGAATACCCGATGTCCCACCTCGAAGAGCAAGGGCAGACGTTTGCGATCAACATAACTATGGTGCCTACTTTAGGCTGTCCTCAGCCTATCCAGAATAACCCAGACTCTGGCTATGGTATCTTGAAGTAAATTGGTACTGTATGGCCCAGACTCTGAAGACTCAAACCAACCAATTGGAGTGCGATAATGCCTACCATATAAGGCCTCAAACGAGGCTATTTGAATAATAGAGTGGTAGTTGTTGTTGTACGCAAACTCTGCCAAAGCTAAGTACTGCTCCTAATGACCCTTGACCTCTAATACACAAGCTCGCAGCCTATCCTCAGAACCTGAATAGTATGCTCTGACTGACCATTGGTTTGTGGATAAAATACCGTACTAAGATCAACTCGGGTGCCCATATCTCTCTGAAAGCCCCTCTAGAAATTGAGATCCTCTATCTGATATAATGGATATCGATACCCGGTGCAGATGGACCACCTCCTGAATATAGATTCAAGCTAGACGATCTATAGTAAAAGTGGATCGTACTAGCAAGAAATACACTGATTTGGTCAATCGATCAACGATTACCCAAATACCATCATTACCTCTGGATGTTTGAGGCAATCCTATCATGAAGTCCATGGTAATCCATTCCCATTTCCACTCGGGAATGGGTAATATCTGAAAGACTCCACCAGGCCGTTGATGCTCGGCCTTAACCTGGTGGCAACTTAAACAATGGGATACATACTCAGCTATATCTCTTTTCATACCACACCACCAATAATTATGTCTCAAATCCCGATACATCTTTGCGGTGCCCGGATAGATAGAATATCTGGACTCATGGGCCTCGTGAAGGATAAATTGAATGAAGTCTCCAACTCTGGGAACACAAAGGCAACCATCAAACCATAGTATGTCATCTAAATCTATAGAAGTCTGGCCACCCTCGCCTTGTAATACTAACTCTTGAAGCTCTACCAATGCTCCATCCTCAAACTGCCGGCCTCAAGTCTGGTCTAGTAGAGATGATTAAGCTCCCATAAAATCTAAAATTGGCTCGGAATCTGAGATTTCCAACCTGACCATCCGATTAGCCAAATATGGGATGTCCAAGGCTAGGGATCGCTCCGTAGTAGACAAGTAATCTAAACTACCCATACTCTCTATTTTTCGGCTCAAGACATCCGCTACTACATTCTCCTTGCCCAGGTGGTAGAGGATAGAGATGTCATAATCATCCAGTATCTCAATCCAACGCCGCTGTCTAGAATTAAGATCCTTCTGACTGATAATGTACTATAAGCTGTGGTGATCTGTATATATCTCGCAATAGACTCCATATAAGTAGTGCCTCCATATCTTGAGCGCAAAAACTACCACCGCCAGTTCCAGGTCATGGGTATGGTAGTTGCACTCGTGCACTCTGAAATGTCTGAAAGTATAAGCAATACTCGACCATGATACATCAGTACACATCCAAGACCTACAACAGAAGCGTCATAATATACCAAAAAGATCTCTCTCTCAACTGGTAGAATAAGAACATGAGTGGTGGTAAGCAATTCCTTAAGCTTTTGAAAGCTCGACTTACACTCCTCGGACCATACAAAGGGAACATCTTAGCAGGTCAAATGGGTCAATGGGGCTGCAATGGTAGAGAAACCCTCAATGAATCATCTATAATACCCAACCAAACCAACGAAACTCTAAATCTCCATAACAGATGTGGGCCTAGCCCAATCACGAATAGCCTCAATTTTTATCGGATCCACTCTATTACCCTCTCTGGACACCACATGTCCTAAAAATGCCACAGACTCTAACCAAAACTCGCACTTTGAGAATTTAGCATAAAGTTGTTGATCTCTCAAACTCTGGAGCACAATCCTTAAGTATTGCGCATGCTTCTCCCTACTCCGTGAGTATACCTGTATTTAAACGATGAATACAATCATTAAAGAGTCAATATAAGTCCTGAATACTCAAGTCATAAGGGCCATAAAAGCTGCAGGGGCATTACTAAGCCCAAAAGACATCACAAGGAACTCATAATGGCTATAGCGAGTCTAGAAAGCAGTCTTAGTAATGTCAGCTGCCCTAATCTACAATTGGTGGTAGTCATACCTCAAGTCAATCTTAGAAAACACGGTCGCACCCTGAAGCTAATCGACTAGATCATCGATACGAGGCATGGGGTAACAGGTTTTCACTGTCACCTTGTTCAGCTGCCTGTAATCAACACACATCCGCATAGTCCCATCTTTCTTCTTAACAAACAAGACAGGTTCGCCCCACGACAACACACTCAGGCGAATAAATCCCTTACCTGGAAGATCCTCAAGCAGTATGCTGAGCTCCTTGAGCTCTGCAGGGGCCATACGATAAGGTGTATATAGAAATAGGCTTAGTTCCTAACTCCAAATCTATGGCAAAGTCAATATCTCTCTCTGGGGGGTAGACCAAGTAGGTCAGTAGGGAAGACATCAGTATACTCCCTAACCATAGGGACTGAGGTAATAGTAGGGGCCTTGCTGGACATATCACGGACATATGCTAAGTACGCTAAGCACTCGGATGCCACTAGCCGTCGAGCCCACATAAAGGATATGATCTCAGTCGGTGAGCAACTATAAATACCCTACTATAAGACCAAATGAATATTAGGCATGGCTAATGTAACGTTCTTGGCATAACAGTCCAAACCGCATGATGAGGGGCAGACAATCCATGCCTAGAATAACATCGAAGTCTAGCATATCAAGTAAAATAAGATTTGGTCGAGTCTCATGCCCCTAAATAGTCATCACACAGGATCTACAAACCTGATCCACTACTAAAGAATTCCCTACCGGGGTTGAAAATTGTAACGAGACCTCAAGTGAGTCATAAGGAATACCTAGACGTGGAGCAAAATATATAGACACATAGGAATATGTGGAACCTAGATCAAATAAAGCTGAAGTAGTCTGCTGATAAATAAGGATAGTACCTGTCAAAAAATCATCTAATGCCTCAGCTTCTACCCTCGTTGGAGTAGCATAGAAGTGTCCCTGTCAGCCTCCCCCAAAAATATTCACTCTACCACCTAACCTGCCTCCCCAGGAACCTCCCCGAATACCCTGCTGACAATCACCGCATCTATGACCCCAATCTATACCTCCTGGTGGAGCTAGTGCTACTACCAACAGTCTAGCCCGGCCGGGACACTCCCTATCTCAGTGCTCCAGTGAGCAACAAACGAAGCATTCTAAAGCTGAGCGACCCGTGATAACTTATCCGCAGTAGGAAAGAAGTAGACTTGATCCCCTAGAGCTCTAATCTGTGGTGGAACTCCCCGAACGGGGCTGACTACCCCTAAATGTTGGCAGGATGGCCTGAATTGGCTGGCTGGACTGACCCTGCTGGTACCTATCCTGCTGGAACCGCTGGAGGGGCCTATCGTAACTATCATGGCCTCTAGAATGGGACCCACTATAGCTACCCTGATGCCTGATAATGAATAATATCGATCGTGCGGGCATGATCCACCACATCCAGAAAAGGGTGGCCCACAAAAATAAGGTGCTTGGTCCCCAACCTTAGGTAAGGTCTTAATCCGTGCACACAACATCATACCCGCTCCTCTTTAGTGGGTAAAATCATAGTGGCATATCGGGAAAGTTGATAAAATCTAGCCTCGTACTCTGCAATCATCATATGGCCCTACTCCAACCGAGTAAACTAATCCCGAAGTCAGTCCCGAATACTCCTAGAGATGTATCAAGCCAAGTAATTCTCGAAAAATTAGGCCCATGTCAATAGTGGTGACCTAGCTGGTCTGGACTGCAAATAAGAGCTCCACCATTGTTTGGCTTCCCCTCTGAACTGGTGAGCAGTAAAGTCGATGCATTTGGACTCTAAAAGACCCAAGGAATGGAGCTGTTCTTGATAGGTAGTCAAGAACTCCATGGCATCCTCGTCAATGGCTCCAGAAAATATCAGGGGTGACAGCCTCTAAAATACCTCTAACATCTTCTAATCCTGCAATGACATCATACCCTTCGAAACTATTGGCGGGGGTGCAACAACTGGTGGAGGCAACTGAACCTTAGGTGCTAGCTAGACAGGCGGATTTTGCGATGCTGGTATGCCCGCTACTAGGGTCGGGTCCTATGGTACGACCCCAATAGCTGTGATAAGTTGCACAATCACTTTCTGTAGTGCTGGGGTCATAATTGGTGCAGCTGGAGGCTGTGTTAGTGGTGGTGGTCCCTCAGGTTGAGTAGGAATAGGAGCGTCCTAATGCTCCTGTACTAGCTTCGGCTCTATCTCCGGGTTGGGAGATGGTGGTTCTCCCATACCTATCCTACGAGGACGACCTCTAGACATGCCAGGCCTTGGTGCGTTATCACGACTGGTGGTACCGCACATACGAACCATCCCTGCGAAAGAGTGGAACAAATAAGATTTCATGAAATCAATAAGACACAACACTGCACAAAATAATACAACATAGAGAATGTTCCTAATGACATCTTGTAGCCTCCCAAAGCTAAGTTACGGATGTCTCCGCACCTATCCGCGAGACTCTACTAGACGTTAGCTCTGTACAAGTGAGACCAATAAACCTGAGGCTCTGATATCAACTTGTCACGACCCAATTCCTTAGGTCATGATGGCACCTACTATAACCATCGAGTAGGTAAGCCTAACCATAAACCTAGAACTTCAAGTAATGGGATAGAGGGAGGAAACTAAACAAGAGTGATGAATTATAAAGATAGATAGAAAAAATAAGCAGAAGTAAACCAAAACATGATGTAAACAACTAAAGATCCCTCCCAAAATCTAAAAGTCACAAGTACAGAGCTTCTACAAAATAAAATATGAGTACAAGTCCCAAAAATGGACCAAAAATATATATAATAACTGACTAGCCTCAAAAGGCAAAAAACGAGTCATCCATACTGAAGAAGACAGAAATGATCTAAAAATGTCAAGTGCTCACCCTAGTCTCCGAAGATGACTGCAAAAGGCTCGATCTATTCACGATGGTAGTTGGTGCTCGATCCTACATCACGAAAGTAGATGCAAAGTGTAGTCTGAGTATCAAGACAATAGGTACCCAATAGGCATCATAGGCCGACTGTGCAGAAAAGGTAAAAATAATATGAAAAAAAGGAATAGCCTAAATATGAGTCAACATAAGCATCAAAAGGGGGAAAGAGTACTACCTATAAGAAATACAGCTAACTATACCCAACTGGGGCCCATAAGCCCAGAAAGGACACTCGTGCGCAAATTAAATAAAAACCCATATAAACCCTCATAAGCCCGCCGAGTACACAGAATAGCTAAAACTATAAAGGCTAGGAACCAGGAATCTGCAATGTTAGAAGCCGAAGTACTTTATTATTTTCAAACCCTGAATCTCTAAGAGTCAATCCATCTAGGGGTGACTTAGGGGTCAAGGCCGGGAATGGGAGCCAGATGCTCATCCGAATGTTCAAAGTGGCCAAGGCCAGGACTAGGTACCCGGATGCTTGCCATAATACATAAATGTAGTCGAGGCCGGGACTGGGTACTCAGATGCTCTCCGTAATACATTGGTATGATCAAGGCTGAGACAAGGTACCCGAATGCTTGTCATACTAGCAAGCCGGTAGAGGCTGGGGCTGAGTACCTGGATGCTCCCCTATAATTCAGAACGGAGGCTAGGACTTGGTATCCGGATGCTCACATATAATTTATCCCATGATATGAAACATTCTTCTTCCCAACTAGAATACAACAGTACCAACAATACTTTCCCAAATGATTCAACTGATATGCCACCAAAACTAAAACCAGAGCCAAAGTCAATGATCATGAAATCTAGTATTGCCGATGCATCACGAAAGTCACAATTATATCAATTTATGGATGAGGATAATTTTAAGAGGAAGGGTAATGCCTAACTAAGGCCAAACTACCAAGCACTAGCCCGCTACACTATTCTACAAGGATCTAAGTCCACTGGAGCGACGTCGGGACATCTAAAACAAGTTTACATCCTATACTAAGGCTAACATACCCCAAAGAATCAACAATATGCTCATTCAACTCTACTTATAATACTAACAAATAACGACAAGATACGTATGCTTCTAAATATCTAAAAAACTTGATAACAAGCCTAAAGCATGATTTCTAACACCTAAAATATACAATGAAGCTACCCAACCCAAATTCCAACTATTTCAACATGCTTTCACACATTCCATCTCAATTTAAAGAAAGGTAAAATTGTAGCCTACCTGTAGGCTAAACACGAGGGCTCCAAATCACTATACCAGAGTTTTACCCTTCCAAACTACCTCAGAATACTGCCACACCATCAAAAACAAAACCACAACGTCAATACGATCATTTAGACACTAATTTCATAATTTTTGGAAATGGACCAATTTTAGGGTCTAAACTGGGAATTGTGGGACCCGCCAACGGAATTCTGGATTTGACCCCTCAAAATAGGTTCCAAACTTCATCCCAAGCTCACAAATCAGATTTATAATATAATTCAAGGTGGAAAACTATGCGGGACAAGCATACAACCAAAAGTCATAAATTTTGACTAAGGGACCAAAATTGGCAGCATCAAAATTAGAAAATTCTAAAAAAAACTAGACTCTTTCAACCCAAACAAATTGCACTATGATGATCCTTATGAAAACCCCCACAATCTAGCCTTAAGAATAACACAAAACTTAGTTATATTGACCAAGATACACTCTTTCAAAATTCCACAAAATTTACTTCCAAAAATGACTAAATTAGTAACTAAAAATGCATTTTGACCTCAAACGAAGCTTCCACTCATGTTTGTGAGATCACCAAGAGATTTCTCACGAAATTCTCTTGAATTTAGACCCTTGAATCACCAAAATTGGGTTTATATAGGTCAAGATATAATTACTCAAAGTTCTTCAAAAACTCAATCCAAAAATGGACACATCTATAAATAAAATCATGATTTTTACCTGAATAAAATGCTCCAAATCAGTTTTAAATCTCTCCAATGCGTTCTCCACGACAGATCGCACAAGTTTGCCTTTTGAATCACCCAATTTGGAGCCCTAATGCTCAAGTAATGAGTTTTTAAAGTTGGAGAAAACCCAAAAAAAAAGAAAATAAAAGTGTTGTTGTGCTACTGCAGATTTTTTTAAAAAAATAATCAAAATCTCCGATGGGGTGCTCGGGATTCGTTTGAAATCCAATAAAAATAAACCAAAACCCCACTAAATTCGATATACCGGACTCAATAGCTCATTCAGAATTCCATACGAGATCATTTTAATAAAAAGTGGATCCCACACCCAAGAGCCCTTTTAATCCACATTTAACAATGGGCCTCGAGATTAGACCGGAAGCCTCAGAAAGAGAATGAAGGATTGTTGACCAAAGTCAACGATAGGCTAACTTTCAAAGTCAAAAGCATCAAATGGCCCCAAACTCGTATCGATTGCCTCGATAGTCATTTCAACAGTGCTACTATCCTAATTTGGCCATTCCGGAGCTGATGGAACCATCAGAACTTGAATTAGAGATCTCGTTGACCCAAAACTCAAAAAGTCGCAACTAAACCAACTTAGGCCTTCAAAATACCAAAATGGACTTGGGACCTCTAAAAATTCAACCAACACTTCTTCTAGACCAAAAGTCATCTCTCGAATGCAACGAAGTCGTGGGAATTCCATTCCGAGCATCGAAACTCCAAAAGCTAACAAAAGTCACACCTTGGCTTAAAATTCCTCAATTTCTCAACTCAAAGCCTCAAAACTTCGTTACAACTCCAAAACTAATTCTGTAAAGACTCCTAAGCCAATTTGGATATTTTGGAGCTGCTGGAATCGATGGAATTCTGTTCTGTGACCCGTAGCTCTGATTGACCCTGTATACCACTTTTTAATACTTAAAGCTTATGAAACTCAAAATTTCCAAAGACTTAACTTTTCATAGGATTTTCTAAAAATCAACACCCGGTAACAATCAAAAATGACTCGAGCATCTAAAAGGAGGGGTAAAATGGTCATTTTACAAAAATTTCAAAAATGACCTTCAGGGTCATTACATTAACTTTGCCTGAATGACAAAGAATGGTGATGTCATAGTCTTTCAATAACTCTGATCACCTACGCTTCCTCATGTTCAAATTCGGATAAGAAAGGATATACTTAAGGCTACGGTGGTCAGTAAAGATCTCACAATGCACATCATAGAGATAGTGCCTACACAACTTCAGAATGAACGCCACCTCCACTAGCTCTAAGTAGCGAGTAGGATATTTTTTCTCATGTACCTTCAACTGTCGAGAAGCATAGGCTATAAATCTACCCTTTTGCATCAGTACACCCCTTAAGCTAACTCCCAAAGCATCACAAAACACAATAAAGGCCACACCCTCATCAAGTAATGCTAGAATAGGTGTTGAAGTCAATAACTCCTTGGCCTTTTGAAAGCTCACCTCACACTCATCAGTCCATTGAAATGCCACAGTATTTTGAGTTAGCCTAGTCAATGGGACTGCAATAAAAGAGAAGTCCTGAACAAACCAATCATAATAGCCTGCCAACCCAATAAAGCTCCGAATCTCATTAATCAAAGTAGGCCTAAACCAATCACGAACCACTGCAACCTGGGCCGAATCGACCATAATACCATCCTTGGTCACCACATGACCCAAAAATTCCATGGACTCGATCAAAAACTCATATTTGAAGAATTTTGCATACAACTTCTCCTCTCTCAACCTCTGAATAATTGTCCTCAAGTGACTAACATGATCTGCCTCATTCTTAGAATAAACCAAGATGTCATAAATAAACTCGATAACGAATGAATCAAAATAAGGCCATAATATCCGGTTCATCAACTCCATAAAAGAAGCCTGCGCATTAGTCAACCTGAAGGACATAGGCATAAACCCATAATAGATAAAAAATTAGTGAATGCAATCTTTGGGATATCAGATTCCCAAACTCGAAACTAATGGTAACTCGACCTCAAATAAATTTTAGAGAACACTAATGCACTTTGAAGTTGGTAAAATAAATCATCAATGTAAGAAAAAGGATAGTTGTTCTTGATGGTGACTTTGTTAAACTGTCAATAGTCAATACACAATACACATCCAAACAGTACCATCCTTCTTCTTTAGAAATAAGACCAGTGCACCCCACGGCGATACACTAGTTCGAATAAAGCCCTTCTTCAACAAATCCTCCAATTGTTCCTTTAACTCCTTCAATTTTGCTGGAACCATTCGATAAAGATGAATAGACATGGGCTTGGTGCCCGGATCTAAATCAATCACAAAATTGATATGACGGTCAGGAGGAACACCCAATAATTTTGTAGAAAACATATCCATAAACTCTCTCACCACGCTCGTAGTCTCTAAAGGAGATGACACGTTAGTGAGATCACTTAGATGATTCAAATTAGAAAAACACACCTTATCCATCCAGTTCCAAGCACGAATATAAGATATTAGTTTGTTTGATAAGAACTAGGATTACCCATCCAACTAACTGAGGAAAACCAAGATGAGCTAAGGTCACAATCTTGGCATAACACTCTAGAATCGCATGATAGGGAGATAACCAATGCATACCTAATATCACATCAAAATCAAGCATATCTAATAAGATCAAGTATGCCCGAGTCTCTGAACTTGTAAGTGTCGCTACTCATCCCCGATACACCCAATCCACCACTAAATATTCGTCCACCAGGTAGAGACATAATAGGTACTGTAGGGGGCTCACACATATAATCGATATCCATAGCTAAATAAATAGACACATAAGAATAGGTAGAACCGAGATCCAATAATATTGAAACACAGGAATGGAAAACTAGGATGATATATCTAATCCCCACATCGAAGGCCTCTACTCAGATCCACCTAATATAGCATAACATAGTCTCCAATCACTACTACCACTCTGAGAACCACCACGACCCTGTCTCGAGCTCCATAAACTCCACTTTTGGCACCCTATGAATCATCTCAATAGTTAAACTGGTGTATCATGGACAAATAGTGACCTTGGATGAATAGAAGAGGAATCACACTTGTGGAAATTCGTTGCCTCATACTCAAATTCATCATAACAAAACATCCTTGAGGACCGGAACCTGGCTAAAGATAACCAAAATATCCACCAATATTATTTGTACCCTAAATATATACATTCACTGGCCTACCTTAATATCCCTGGGTTCCTAGACCCAAATAATCTCTACCTTTAGATGAATCACCATTGAACTGACCATGGCGACCAAACTTCTGGCACCATCCTATTTAGCAAGTCTGAAACTCTCGATCCTCCTGACTTGATAAATAATACTTAGAAAGGAGGTTGTGGCCTCCTGAATATAAATGGTGAATCCCTTCACCGACTTGTGAATCCACTTAAACTCGGTGGAAATACTCAGCATGGCACACCGAGACAACTTATGAAAGCGAGCCTCATACTCTAATACTGATAAAAAGCCATATTCCAGTCTATTGAACTCATCTTTACACTAATTATGAAGACTATATGGCATAAACCTCTCAAGGACACTTCAGTAAGAGGTGCTACACACTTCATAGGCCTTCAACATATCCAAATTAAACAACCTTTCCTGACACTCGATCTAAAAGTTAGAAGCCTTCTGACTAATTATACCATCAAACTTAGAAGGCAAATATATGATGAATCTCTCAAAATGCTTCTTCTTTGATGTAGATATAGCAACACTAACACAAAAATAAGTGGAGCTATAGATCATGGAGGAATGAAAACCGGGGTTGAATGGATAATAAAATCTGAAATCCAAACACTCAAGGTCTAACCAATCACTTCTCCACTTCTTCAGCCTGATCCTTCATATTTTCATGCTCATAAATAGGCTCGGTGGGGCCTTACTAAATTATCCTCGAGCAAATGCTGTACTCTCAAGCCTGGCTATTACCTTTACTATAACAAAATAGAGATTTACAATATTTGATATAAATAACTCGCTCGAAAGGAATTAATGGAAGGAATTTCTCCTATTATGCATCTTATAGCCTCTCGAAGATAAGTACAGACGTCTACATACCAATGCGCAAAACTTTACTAGACACCCTACTCTTTAACTTATGAGATCGGTGAACCTAGCACTCTGATATCAATTTGTTAAGACCTAAAAACTGAGGTCATGATGGCACACATCCCAACACCCAACCTGATGTATGAGCCTAAGAGTAAAACTCATATGAGACTCCCAAAGGGGAAGTTAGGCCACAAAATAAATAAAAACTAGACTCAAATAAGAGCATCTAATACAATGTCTGAACCTGGAGTACATCATAAGTCTCTGAATATAAATAAAGACTACAAAATGAAAGATAGAACTAGTATCAATCCGGATCTCGAGATCTCACAACTAATTTAGAGAGATGAAGCCCGCTAAAAATATCAACTGCCATGCGAAACACCCTAAGATTTGCATCAAAGAGGTCAACCCTAAAAAATAGCTCAAACTTTTTTTTTAGTTCCACTGAAGTAGAGGTGAGTACAATCCACATATACTCAGTAAGTTTAACCGATTGAGTATAAGGAATTAATCAAACCTACAAAATAGGCTAAGAAATGCTTCCACCTGCATACAAAAAAGTCCTATTTTGGCTACGCTGCCGCCAATTTATATAAACAGCATGATTAAAGTAAATACATAGTTATAGTTAAATATTACAGTCAATTAGACAAGAAAAAGAATCCAAGATGCAATACAATGAGATACAACAATGATGTGGTGGTATGGTTGAATTAAGACTATCGCATAGCATGTCGTATATACCTACCAAACTGTGCTACCAAGCAGGACCCATTAGGGACTCGTAGACCATATTCCTCATCACAATCTCAATGTATCAATTACCTCACCACCTAGGTTATGAACAAGGACTCATAATACTAGTATCTCATCCTCTTGCCACCTGCTCAGGGTCAAGGATATAAAAGATGTCACATTTTCTTTCTCAAAAAGGATTTCCACAATTCTCAACTTCTCAATGATCAATGATAATATGAATGAGAATGAATTCATCTACAACATATAAGGCATGAAAGTAATATTCAACTCAACATATAGTATCAGGTTTAAAGTTCTCAAAACTTTATCTAAATGTGAAATTCACCCTTTATAAATAGTAATGGGACGGAAATACTTCAATTTAAATGTTCACCCCTTTCTCAAAAATATTTCAATACTAAAGCATGCTAAAAAAACCCAACTCAACCCCTTAAACGGGCGTTAAAAGTCCAATAACCTCTTCACATCTCTAACTCAGTTAAGTCATGGATTACACAACCTCAAATAAAAGATAAAATATCATATAAGGCCCCCACACAGGCTACACAACACAAATAAGCTCCCACATAGTCATCATAATATAAATTATCAGTACCAAACTACACTATGACCCCATCCCAAAGTCTACAACATAGAATTTGACTAATCACCCCAATTTATCTCCAAGAAGAATAGTCAAATCTACCTCAATTGCCGAAATAGCACTCGAACACTCTATTAGACAAACAAACTTTGAATTCAATGCCCGACATAATAATCCACTATCAAGAATGAATCATACATATCATAAGGAGTTCAATTACACTCATATTAATAGGTTTTGGAACTGAGGGTAAAGTAGTCAAAAAATTGATTACTTTTGAAAAGGGTCAAATCTGAAACTTTATTGCAAAACTCACGTTCTACTAGTAATAGGAAACTCATGGTTGAAAGCCCATAAAATAAAGTTCAAAATGAGTTAGAAATCACCATTTAAAGTTTCATGAAAAACCTCCAAATTTTGACTTCAAAACTAAGAATTTCAAGGTGAAATCACAAGATAATGGAAAGAGTTCAAACAATTTAGGTTATGACTACTTACACAAATGAAATTCTCTAAAAATATCTTCAAAAATCATTATTTTAAGCTCTAGGAAATCAAATATGAAAGAAATGACCCAAATACCATTTTTGGACTACTCAGGTGTCGCTAAAGTGACCAATGTGTCGCTTAAGCGACCTTTTCTAAAACACGGGCTTCACATTAGAGGAGCAATGGTCACTTTCATGACTCTTTCTCTTTAGCAAACCCAGTTCTCTTTAGCGATGGTCACTTAAGAGACCAAGGCTCGCTTGACCGAGACCTGGCGCCAGCAATAAGCACCTGCTAAAAATCCACATTCAAAATCTCTGATCGGACCCTCGGGATTCGTTCAGAATCCCATATACACAAACCTTATATGCATTTTTACTAAATTCGATATTTCAGACTAAATGGAAAATTTAAATTTTTGCATCAGAATTGGATTCTGTTTGATTGTATTTGATTGTATTCACCCGACCATCAGAATTTAAATTCGAGATCTCTTTGATCCAAAATTTGATAAGTCACAACTAAACTAATCTTAGCACCTCAATTATCCAAAATGCCCTCAGAACCCTCAGAACCTCAAAAAATTACAACAAAGCCATTTCTACCATTAGAATCACCCTCCAAAACCATTGGAATCATCAGAAGTCTAATCCGAGTCACTAAACTCAATTTGTTGACCAAAGTCAAACTTAGTTCATTTAAAACCAAACTTTCCAACATGAGATCTCAAATTAACATATGAACCCCAAATCTAATTTTTTCAACTCTTCTAGACCAGTTTCCGTATTATGGAGCTGATGGAACTGATGGAATCCCATTTCGAGACCCGTAGCTGCAGTTGGTACCGAAAACCATTTTTAAACATCTTAACTCAATAAAACTCATGAATTTTCCCAATTAACCAACTACTAAGACTTTAACACATTCAACCACACAAACTAAACAAATAGCACTCGGGGGTACTAATGATAGGGGTAAAATGGTAACTTTGCGCATGTTATCAAAAATGACCCTCAAGGTCATTACAGCATGATATGAATAATTGTTGAAATATTATATATTTCATAAAGAATGTATTTATATATAGTATATATTTCATAAAATAAGGCCTCATATGTTACATGACTCACATATTGCTTGATCATGCATTACGTGCCTCATATAATACTAGATCACATGTCATGTGCATACACATAAGATGGTATACACCCATCAAGGATTTGTTATTTGTCTGTTATAATATTTCAAATCACATGTTTATATGCCACGTGTGTTGTAGAATATTTATTTAATTATTATATATTTTCAAGATTTATATAAATAGCGTGAAGAAGTTTAATTACTCAAATGATACATGATTATCATCTATAAGACGTAAATGTATTTGTTTTAAAACTATAATTTAGGTGCCAATATGTCAGTTGTTACATAAAGCCTGGTATTTACATGTTAGGTGTTGCTTCAAGATTATCTACCTAAATGTTATTCATAGACCATCCGTTCATACAATTTATTCTATCCAGATAAATTGCTTACTCTATGTGTTCCACAAAATATGTGTTTAAATATTATATGCTTCAAAATATGTTAGCACATATGCTATATGGTTCAAAGCTTAATTGCCTTTATGTTATTTTTCTCACAAAATATTCTATTATATGTCATATCTCTATGCATAAAAAAATTATTTCTCTCATGCTAATAGTATCATGCTAGGCTAGTCTTGGCTAAATTGTTATGTGCTTCATAATGAATGTATTTATGTGCTACATGTTATGCCTTTAAAGGATAATATCACATTCGATGCATGACCAACACATAGCTTCCTAAACGCTACCTACTTCAAAAAATATACGACTAAATTTTACCATGATGACATGCATATGCTAATTAGTCTCATGTTACATACCTTACAAAGCATTTATTTTTATGATAAATATACCATAGTTCATGCATTTAAATAATATATGATTTTCAAAACTCAAAATATTAGAGCATATATTTTAAATTTTTGTATTATGTATGACTAATGGGTTGTAAGATATAAATATTTAAATTTGAAGATATACTCATGCATTAATTATTTTTTGTGATTTAAGGAGTATGTTGTGGTTCCTTAGAATTATGTATGTATATTCTACCTGTGTTCTAAATTGTCAATCCATGATATACATATCATTTATGTATTGTACGTACCAAAGACATTTAGTGAAGATATATCCTTTATGGATTAATTGTCCACTTACGGTATACCTTGTGACCTACGTATTTGAAGGACATGGAGTACATGTGTATATATCTAGGTAACACTTGCTAATGAACCAATGTTTAAATAAAATAGAGGTTTCGTGTTTATCTATTTAAATTGCACCCCCAAGTTTACACCCTAGCCGTAGCAGGCACTCTAAAACCATTGTTGGTCCCAAGCGAGCCTTTGGCCTGGCTAGCTACTCAGCGGAAAACCCAACTCAATAGAAATAGAATCATAAGGGAGAGCATTTAAAATACATTAAAAGTAAACTCATGCATCTTGAAGTAAATCTCTGAATACATAATGAAATATTGTTTTAAAGACAAACTCTAAAAGTTTTAACTAACTCAACTCTACCTTTATCTATCAAGCCTATAAAACTCATAAGATAGGTACCAAAAAAGGCCCATGGCTACCTCAAAAGAACTTATGAATAAATACAGAATGAAATAAAGAAACTAAATGAGCTCCTCCAATAGCAAGGAGGTCAAACCAACAAGCTAAATGAATCTGATCTTCAATGATGTGCCTATTCAATTTATGTAACACATGTATCTGCATCATAAAATAATGTATAATCTAAAGACATCAATACATGGAATGTATGGTATGTAAAATAGATGAAAAGAAATATACTTAAAGATTACTGAAGTGGAATGAATACTGAATTAACTCAACTCAATCAAGCATGTAAATATGACAATAATTCAGTGATTTATAAAATATAAGTAAGTGAATGCAACTCAACATAAAAATAATATTTACTGTTTGGGGAGTTTCTATAATCGATAATCATTACTATGAGCATCATAATGATACAACGAACTACTCTTGTTGTCAGAGCCTTCCAATACCTTGCCTAATTGAAACAATCTCAACTCATGGATTTATATAAAACGTCTATATTAGAGACTAAAGTAAGGATTTGCCCGAACCAACAGCACAATCCTATCCTACGCTGGCTACGTAGTTTATGAGGTTTGAGTTATCTAAACTCTTACCCAAATTATGCTCAATACTACTCCCAAATATGAAATAATGCTCATATACTCAAGTGAATAAAAATATTCAAAATAATATCTCATTTAGTCTCATTAGACTTTACTCAGTTTAACTCAACTTATCTCAAACTCATTACATTCTCTTTAAAATAGTTATACTTCTCAAACTGTGTGAATGCATTAAATATACTTTTTGGCTTCTCAACTCAGTCTCAAGATAAACAAATGCATTATTATTGTAACACATTTAGACTTTATAAGGATAATGCTTCAAATTAGTAGTGGAAGACTTCAAAACTCAAGTGATATAATTTGCTCAAAACTCTGTTCTCAATTAATACATGAAATTGTATTATCCTTCAACTCAAACAATGCATAATGAGAAGCAGTTATAAGTACTCAATTAGGGTTCATAATAATGTAAACATGAACAACAATTTAAGGATTTGAAGTATGGAATAATCACAATAGAATTAAATCTATAAAGAAATTAACATAAAAAACTCAAAAAACTCAATATAACATGCTTAAACCCAAACTTGAACTAATGCTGACTGAATGAAGGTGTAGGGCACAAGGAACAACTTAGTCCAACACTGAAATTAACATTACATACCTGGAAGAACGATGTTCTTGGAAAAAATTGAAGAACTTGATTAATTTGCTTGAACCCCAACCTTTTTATCCTCTCCAATCCTTGGTCTAAGCCTTCAAAGTGTTAATGAAGGAAAAGGCACATAGGATACATATAAGGGGCCTAAAGTAGTCCTAAAAGGTCAAAGTTTTTATTTGGAAAGGGTGGGAAAAAGACTAAACTATCCTTTATTAGAACTATCTCTAAGTGGTTTATGGGTCGACCTACACACTATAGGACCTCTTACGGGCCATAGAAGACCCCTATGGAAGTAAGGTACACAAAATTGGACCTACTGGATTTTCTAAAGTTGGGTCTATGTACCTGTTCTACTGGTTGTAGGCCCTTCAATGAATGATGGAAGTTTGTCGTAGCGTAGGACTAAAGGACTCAGATCATACGAACGTGTGCATATTCCGGTAGCTACTGAAATTGTAAGTCAGTGTCTATGAATCCTTTTTACAGGTTATAGATCTTTTGATGGATCATAGAAAAGGTTCATAGGATGAGGTCTGAGACTAGGCCTTAGGGTCATTTCTACGGGCACTTCCTACGATTCGTAGAAACTTCTACATGCTGTAGAAGTCATCTTTAGGTAAGTATCCACACACTTAGAATTTCACTAAGTGTAGGAGTGACCAATGAACCTCACCTACGACCCGTAGCTCTGTCTACATTCGTAGGGTCTTGGTGGTGGGTCATAGTTATTTTGAAGGGTCTTGCTCAGTTTCTTCAGGGCTACTCTAAGGGGTCTAAGCTAGGATGCTTTGGGGTGTTACATTAAATCTTATTCTATATGTCATAGATTTTTATTTTACATAATAGATATTCTTATAGCTATAGATCTTGATTAACTAAGAATCTTTTTTATACTCCTCCATGTACTCACAAGTATATATGTCGAATTTCCTATTGCAAAAGATTTCTTATGGTTTATTGTCATATGTGCCACTTCTTTGTGTAATTTCATAATAATATATGGTCAATTATTGTAATCATAGTAAGGCAGTAATACATTAACTGCTACAGTATCTTTCCTATCACATTAAGACTTCCTTAATGAACCCACATATTTGCACTTTATATGATTATGTTCCCTTTCATTCTTAATACCTAAATTCTAAAAACAAATCCATATATTATGTGTTATGTTTCTACTTGAAATAGATAAGTGTAACACCTTGAAAATGTTTAAGTTAAGACTCAAACTATTTTTCATGTGTATAGGCCCAAACCCGATAATTTTAATTATATATATGTGCTAGGATCAATTCCTAAGTGTTTGAAGTGTATTTGATATAAACTAGGATCATAAGAATCCTCTAGCACAAAGTTGACTTGAAAGTTTTCCTACCAATTGAGTTTCAATATAATATTTTTGCTTGTCTCAACTATAAACGATCATATCTCCTAGAATATAAAGTGTTAGGTAGCCCATAACCTATCAAATTAAATATTTATGAATCCTCTTTCCAACACAACTGAGCTTGCCTCATTTAGAGTTTGGAGTAAAACATTATGCATATTTTAGTAATCCTATCAGACAGTCAAATTCATACAAATAAATTATACGACAAGTAGAAGTTTTGACTAAGGATAAATCCATCCATGAGAGTTTACTGCATTTTCGTTAGAAAATTCTTGTACATCTTCTAGGGTTATTTTGGTCCTTTCTAAAGCTTTTTAATCCTATTCTAAGTCATTTTTGGTGTTTTAAAGGAATATATCATTCATTTACCTAGTTTTCCTCTCATAATAATCAATCTAAATATCCAAGTCTCAAGAAACTCTCTCAAAACAAACCTAGGGTTCCCCTACTCCATCAAAAACTCTAAAGTTTCAAGTCAAAAAATTCAAGAACAAGAGAAGTCTTTGATCCAACTTTTCCCCAAATTCTTCCACTCTAATAACACCCTAAATAGAGTTTCTTTCTCAAGATCACGCACCAAGATTTCAAGATCAAAGATTTCCTCTAAGAAAGCAAGCGTTCTTCAAAGTTTTTCAAGAATCTAATTCTTCAAGGTATGTAAGAATATTCATAGTATTGGATTAAGTTTGTACACGGGTCCTACATCTAAATTTCATCGTTAACAAGTTCAAGTTGATCTTTAGCTTCCTAAGAGTTTCGAATGAATCAATTCTCCCTTTGTTGAGTTTCACGTAAATATTTTGAGAATAGAATTGTTCCTATATAATTCAATTGATGAATTTATTTTTCATGTTTACATTCACAGGAACCCTTATTGAATTTATATTCATTGCTTTCAATATGCATTATTTTAAGTTAAAGATGATGAATTTTATGCATTGAGTAAAAGATGAGTTTTTAGGGAACATGAGCATCCCAAATATATATATTATATTTGAGTCATAAATATTGATATTTTTAAGTTTAAGCATAATTTTACTAATCTTGATGATTTAGTATTTTTACGAATAATCATATTTGAGAAAGGAGTTTTGAGCATGATTTATCACTTGAGTTTTGATGTCTATTAATACTATTTTTGAACACTAATTTTACTAAGTCTACACAAGTCTAAGAGTTTATGTATTTATGTATTTTGAGACTGAGTTGAGAAATCAAGAGCTCTATTTTATATTTTACTAAGTTGAGAGGTATAACTATTTTAAAGAGGATTTAATGATGTTTGAGAAAAGTTTACGTTAAACTGAGTAAGTCCAATGAGACTAAACGAGATATATTTTTTAGTATTTTACTCACTTGATGCATATGAGAATTATAATGTATATGAGCATTATATTGCATATATTTTGTGAGTAGTATTGAGCACCGATTTTGGTAATCATTCAGATAACCCAATCCCATAAACTACGTAACCAGCGTAGGATAGGATTGTACCATTGGTTTGGTGACTCCTCACTTCATCCCAAAAGAGGACTTTTTATATGGATCCAGTGATGTGACGTCCCTTACTCTAGATAGGTATTAGATGGTCGTGGAAAACAAAACTCTTCATTTTATCATTACTAGCTCATAAGTGATGGTTGTCGGTTAGAGAAACTCCTCAAAGAGTAAATATTATTGAGTTGCATTGACTTATTTATATTTTGTGAATTGCTATTTTATCCTTATATTTATATTCTTTATTGAGTTGAGTTATTTGAGTATTGAGTTCATTGTGTATTCTTTGAGTATGTTTTCTTTTAGCTATTTTACATATTGTACATTCCATGTACTGACGTTATTGGATGTTTCATCATTTCATGGTATAGATTCAGGTACTCATGATCGCAAGACGCTTCAGTAAGACTTCTATCCATTAGTAGTTGGTGAGACCTCCTCATTTTCGATGGTCTCCAGTTTAGACATATCAATGTATCTACTTTTGAGTTATGTTTAGTTGACTAGTCAGGTTGCCATGGATTTTTTCTCACCACCTATCACAATTTAGTAGAGGCTTCATGGAAAGAGTTAGTGAGTCTATATAGTCTATTCATTTAGATATTTTCAGCAAAAGTAGCACAGCCAGTGGCACCAATTTCCAAACCACCTCTTTTATTTCCACATAGGCTAAAAAGAAGGATGAGGATGGGAAGTTCTTAAAATTCATCACCATGTTGAAAGAGTTATCCATGAAAATTATATTGGTAGAGGCGTTGGAACAAATGTTGGGTTATGCAAAGTTCATAAAAGGCCTAGTTACTAAGAAGAAGACAGTCACCTATAAGCCCACTAACAACCTACACCATTGTAGTGCTATTGCTACAAGGTCATTAGTTGAGAAAAAGGAGGACCCAGGAGCATTCACTATCCAATACACTATTGGTGCATTCAATTTTGCTAGGGCTATATGTGACTTAGGAGCTATTATCAACTTGATGCCACTTGCAAATCTATAAATAGTTGGGCTTGGGAGCTCCTAAACCGACTACAATGAGGTTGTTGATGATGGAAAATCACTGAAGAAGCCCATAAAGATCGTATGTGATGTGTTGGTGAGAGTTGACAGGTTCATATTCTCTGCTAATTTTGTCATCTTAGACTACGAGGTGGAGTTTGAAGTCCCCATAATCTTGGGAAGACCATTTTTCTCCACGGACAGAGCATTATAGACATAAAGAGCGACAAATTCACCTTCATTCTTAATAATGAGGAAGTGAAATTTAATGTTTGTAAAGACATGAAGCAGCATAGAGACATGACCATAATGTCCGTGATCGATATAGCTGAGGAAGCAATGATTGAGGCATCTAATGAGGAAAGGTTCACTCTCGAGGCATTGGCTGCCATGATCATGAAATTAGAGGGTGGTTTCTTAAAGGAGTTTGATGAGACTGTTAATACTTTTTAGGGCTTGGTAAGCTAGATCTTGACTTAAAAAATAGACCAACTCCTCCCGCCAAACCACATTAAGGATCCACCTATGCTTGAATTGAAAAAGATACCATACCATTTGAGGTATTTATTCTTACGTCAAAATAACACTTTTCTAGTGATTATAGATATAGATTTGAATAAGGAGAAGGTTCAGGTACTTCTCGAGATCCTAAGAAGGTACAAGAATGCAATTGATTGGACCATTGCTGACATCATTTGTTTATCACCTAGCATATCCAGTAAGAGGAGGATTGTATTACTAGTATTGAGTATTAGTGGAGATTGAACCCATCAATGCAAGAGGTGGTAAAGAAGGAGATCATAAAGTGGCTTGATGCAGGTGTTGTGTACTCAATTTCAAACAACAGTTTGGTTAGTCTTGTGTAGTGTATCCCTAAAAAGGGTGGTATGATAGTTGTTGCGAATGACAAAAATGAGCTAGTTCCACTCCAGTCGGTCACAGTATGTCGAGTCTATATGGACTAAATGAAGCTCAATAAATGGACCCTAAAAGACCAATTCCCTATGTCGTTCATAGACCAGATGCTAGACAGGATGGTAGGTAGAGGTTGGTACTATTTTCTAGATGGGTACTCTGGCTATAATCAGATCTCTATGGCCCTAGAGGATCAAGAGAAAACCACCTTTACATGTCCATATGGCATATTTTCATTCAACTGCATGCCTTTTGGTCTATTTAATGCACCCGCCAAATTCCAGAGGTGTATGATGTCAATATTCTTAGATATGGTGGAAGACACTCTGGAGGTATTTATGGATGACTTTTCTTTGGTAGGAGATACTTTTGATGACTATTTGTTAAATCGTAGCATGGCATTGTAGAGATGTGAAGAGGCCAACCTGGTTCTGAACTGGGAAAAATGCAACTTCATGGTCAAAGAGGGTATTGTGCTAGGACACAAGATTTTAGAAAAAGTCTTAGAGGTAGACAAAGACTTGGACACCTGATGATTAGGTACTAGCTTCTACTCTTTATCTTATTCTTTGGTATGCTAACTTTGCCAATTATTTAATTAGTGATATGAAACCCTAGGACTTGATATTCCAGGTAAGAAAAAAGTTCTTATATGATGTGAACAGGTACTTTTGGGATAGGTTGTACTTGTTTAGAATTTGTGTTGACAATGTGACAGGTGATGTGTACAAAAGGTAAGATGCTGAGTATTCTTGAGGACTGTCACTCTTCTCCTGTGGTCGGACATCATAGTGAAGCTTGAATAGCTCAAAAGGTCCATTAATTTGAATATTATTGGCACACTACCTATAGAGAAGCATATGATCTGGCAAAGAGTTGCGACAAGTGCCAAAGGCAAGGTGCTATATCAAAGCGCCAAGAGCTGCCTATGAATCCAATATTAGAGGTTGAATTTTTTGATGTGTGGGTGAAAGCTTTGGCCTTGGCAGATAATGAAGGCAATAATGTAGCGTGGTTTCTAAAAAAGTACATCTTCTCTAAGTTTGGCACTCCGAGAGCAATTATCAGTGATAGATGGTCTTAATTATGTAACAAGATCTTTTGCACTCTATTGGCCAAATACATTGTAAAGCATCATAAGGTAGCTACTCCATATCATCTTCAGTCGAGTGGCTAGGGTTGATGTAATGACCCTGAAGGTCATTTTTGGATTTTTTTGTAAAATGACTATTTACCCCTCTCTTTAGTTGCCTGAGTCATTTTTGATTAGTACCAAGTGTTGGTTTTAGAAAACCTTATAAAAATTTAAGTCTTTGAAAATTTTGAGTTTTAATAAGCTTTAAGTGTTCAAAAGTCGTATTTGAGGCCAACTGGATCTATGTGTCTCAAAATAGAATTTTGTCAATTCCAGCAGCTCCAGAATGTAAAAATTGGCTTGAGAGACTTTACGGAATCAGTTTTGAAGTCGTAACAAAGATTTGAGGCTTTGAGTTGAGAATTGGAGGAATTTTAAGCTAAGATTTGACTTTGGTCAACTTTTAGAGTTTCAATGCTCGGAATGAAATTACGAAGACTCCGTTGGGTTCGGGAGATGATTTTTGGTCTAAAAGAAGTGTTGGTTGAATTTTTAGAGGTCCCGAGTCCGTTTTGGTATTTTGAAGTCCTAAGTTGGTTTAGTTGCGACTTTTTGAGTTTTGTGTCAATGAGATCTCGAATTCAAATTTTGATGGTTCCATCAGCTGTGGAATGACCAAATTAGGCTATTAGCACTGTTGGAATGACTATCAAGGCAATTGATACGACTTTGGGCCATTTGGCATTTTTAACTTTGAAAGTTAGTCTATGGTTGACTTTGGTCAACATTCTTGGAAAACACACTTGAATGTAAATTCTGGCAGCGTGGTTAGTTCTGTACTATCAATTTTGGTATAGAATGACCTTTCGTTTGCTTTTTGAAGCTTCTGGACTAATATCGAGGCTCGTTGTGGAATGTGGCTTAAAATGACTCTTGGGTGTGGGATCCACTTTCTATTAAAATGATCTCGCATGGGAATTATGAATGTGCCATTAAGTCCAGAATGTCAAATTTAGTGGAGTAGCATATCTGATTTATTATTATCGAATTCCAAACGAATCCCGAGCACTCCGTCGGAGATTTTGGACTTTTCCACAATCTGTGTTGCAGAAAATCTGGTGCAAGCCCTTTTTTAGGTTTGGCTTCAACTTTGAAACTCCATAACTTGAGTTATATAGATCCAAATTGGATGATTCAAAAGGAAACTTGTGAGATTTTTCATGGAGAACGCATTAGGTAGCTTGAAAACTTATTTGGAGCATTTGATTCAGGTAAAAATCGTGATATTATTTGCAGCAGTGTCCATTTTCAGAATAAAGTTTTGAAGAACTTTGACAAGTTATTTCTTAACCTATATAGGTGATTCCAGAGGCTATCTTGCGTGGAATTTTGAGGAGAACATCGTGGAAGATTCAGAATCTGCTTTTGCCATGTCATTCGAGGTAAAATATTGATTTTTAACTACATATTTAGTATTTTTCGGAATCAAATTTTGTTGAATTTAGGAAGAGTGTATCTTGGTCAATATAACTCCATTTTGAGTGATTCTTGAGGTTAGATTGTGGGGTTTTTTGCAAGTAATATCATGGTGTAATTTTTTTTAATTGGGAGATTTTTATTTTTAAGAAATCAACGCGTAAAGAGGTTGCCTTATTTGTTTTCTTAGTTTGAAAATGTGGGAATTGATTGTTTGATCGTCTTGCATTATTTTTCCACCCCAAATTGTGTTATAAATCTAAATTTTGATTTTGGGTGACGTTTGGAACCTATTTTTGGGGTCAAATATGAAATTTCATATGCGGGTCCCACAATTCCCATTTTAGACCCCGAAATTGGTCCATCTCAAAAAATTATGAAATTAGTGTCTAAACAACCGTATCGACGTTGTGGTTTTGTTTTTGATAGCTTTTTAGCATTTCGAGGCCATTCAAAAGGAAAAAGCTCTAGCACAATAATTTGAAGCTCGCGTGTTTAGACTACAGGTAGACTATGATTTTACCTTTCTTTAGATTGAGATGGAATGTGTGAAAGCATCTTGAAATAGCTGGAATTTGGGTTGGGTAGTTTGATTGTATATTTTAGGTGTTAGAAATTATACTTTATGCTTGTTATCGGGTTTTTTTTGATATTTAGAAGCATGTGTATCTTGTCGTTATTTGTTAGTATTATAAGGAGAGTTAAATGAGCATGTTGTTGATACTGTGGAGTATGTTGTCCTTAGTATAGTATGTAAACTTGCTTTAGATGTCCCGGCATTGCTCCGGTGGACTTAGATCCTTCTAGAATGGTGTAGCGGGCTAGTTTCTAGTAGTTTGGCCTTAGTTAGTCGTTACCCTTGCTCTTAAAAATATCCTCATACATAAATCGGTATAATCGTGACTTTCGTGATGCATCGACAATACTAAATTTTGTGATCGTTGACTTTGGCTCTAATTTAAATTTTGGCAGCATATTGGTTGACTCATTTGAGAAAAGATTTTTGGTACTATTATATTCTAGTTGGAAATTAGAATATTTGGCATCATGGGATAAATTATTTGTGAGAATCCGGGTACCAAGTCCCGGCCTCCATTTTAAATTATCGGGGAGCATCCGAGTACTCAGCCCTGGCCTCTACCGGCTTGCTAGTATGAAGAGCATCTATGTACCCAGTCCCGGCCTCGACTGTACCAATGTGTTATGGCAAGTATCTAGGTACTCACTCCCGTCCTTGGCCACTTTGAACATTTAGGTGAGCATCTGGGTCCCAGTCCCAGCCTCGACCCCTAAGTCACCCCTAGATTGATTGACTCTTGAAGATTCTAGGTTTGGAAATGATACAGTACTTCGACTCCTGACATCGCAGATTCTTGGTTCCAAGCCTTGGTAGTTGTAGCTATTATGTGTACTCGGCGGGCTTATGGGGGTTCATCCCGGTTTTTATTTAAATTATGCACGAGTGTCCTTGCTGAGCTTATGGAGGCCCAGTTGGGTATAGTTAGTTGTAGTTCTCGTAGATGGTACTCTTTCCACTTTAGATGCTTATGTTGATTCCTATTTAGGCTTATTTCTTTTTTTCATATTGTTTTCACCTTTTCTACTCAGTCGGCCTATCATGCCTACTGGGTACCTATTATCTTGGTACTCATACTACACTCTGCATCTACTTTCGTGATCTAGTTCACCCTCAAATCCATTACTTGACGTTCCGGGTTAAAGATTGGCTTACCTACTAGTGGGTTATAGTAGGTTTCATCATGACTTGAGGAATTGGGTCATGACAAGTTGGTATCAGAGCTCCAGGTTCATTGGTCTCACTTGTACATAGCTAACATCTAGTAGAGTATCGCGGATGGGTGCGGAAACGTCCGTAACTTATCTTCGGGAGGCTACAGGATGTTATTAGAAACATTCTCTATGTTGTATCATTTCGTGCAGAGTTGTGTCTTATTGATTTCATGAAATCTCATTTGTTCCACTCTTTCGGAAGGATGGTTTGTACACGTGGTACCACCGGTCGTGATAATGCACCAAGGCCTAGCAAGCCTAGAGGTCGTCCTTATAGGACAAGTAGGGGTGCAGCACCAGCTCCCGACCCAGAGATAGAGTCGGAGCTGGTAGAGGAGCATCAGGACGCTCTTATTCCTACTCAGCCAAAGGGACCACCACCACCCGCACAACCCCCAGCTGCACTAGTTATGACCTTAGTACTACAGGCAGCGATTGTGCAGCTCCTCACGGCTATTAGGGTTATACCACAGGCCCCGACCCTAGTAGCGAGCATACCAGCACCGCAGGATCTGCCCGTTCAGCCAACACCTATAGTTCAGGTACCTCCACTAATTGTTGCACCCTCGCCAGCATTTCCGGAGGATGTGATATTATTATAGGATCAGAAGATGTTAGGGGTGTTTTAGAGGCTGTCACCCCTGACATTTTCTGGAGTTATTAGAGAGGATGCCATGGAGTTCTTGACTACCTTTCAGGAGAAGCTTTATTCCTTGGGTCTTGTAGAGTCTAGAGGTACTGATTTCACTGCTCACAGGTTCAGATGGGTAGCCAGATAGTAGTGACACTCTTATTTGCAGTCTAGGTCAGCTGGTTTACCACTATTGACATAGGACCAATTCTCAAAGGCTTACCTGACTCAATATATCCCTAGGAATGTTAGAGACTAACTCTGGGATCAGTTTACTTGATTGGAGCAGGGCTATATAACGATTACAGAGTACAAGGCTAGATTTCATTAACTTTTCTGATATGCCACTATGATTCTACCCACTAATTAGGACTAGGTATGATGTTTTATGCACAGATTAAGGCCTTATTTAAGGTTGAGGAATGAGCACTTGGTTTCTGTGGGCTGCTCTTTTCTGGATGTGGTGGATTATGCCTGTACGATCGAGATTATTCATCGTCAGGCCTTAGGGGGCAGTGATAAGAGACCCAGGCATCATGGTAGCTACAATGGGTCCCATTCTAGAGGCCATGATAGTTATGACAGGCCCCGCTAGTGGTTCTAGTAGGATAGGTACCAGCAAGGTCAGTCTAGCCGGCTAATTCAGGCCATCCTACCGATAATTGAGGGTAGTTAGCCTCATTCGGGGGGTTCCTTCACAAGGAAGAGCTCGAGGGGATCAGGTCTGCTTCATTCCTACCGCAGAAAAGTTATCACGAGTCGCTCAGTTTTAGGATGCTTCAATTGTGGCTCATTGGAGCACTAGTCTAGGGAGTGTCCCAGTTGGGCTAGACCATTGGTAGTAGCACTACCTCCATCAAGAGGTCTAGATCGAGGTCATGGCCGCAGCGATGGTCAGTAGGGTGTACGGGGAGGTTCCTAGGGAGGCAGGTCAGGTGGTAGGGTTAATGTTCATGAGAAAGGCCGACAAGGCCACTTTTATGCTGCTCCAACGAGGGCAGAGGCTGAGGCATCAGATGATGTTATCATAAGTACTATCCTTATTTGTCAGTAGACTACTTCAGCTTTATTTGATCCAGGTTCTATATATTCCTATGTGTCTATATATTTTACTCTATGTCTGGGTATTCCTTATGAGTCACTTGAAGTCCCGTTACATGTTTTGACCCTAATAGGGGATTTTTTTAGTAGTGAATTAGGTTTGTAGATCCTGTGTGATTACTATTCAAGGGCATGAGACTCGGGCAGATCTTATTTTACTTGATATATTGGACTTTGATGTTATTCTGGGCATGGATTGGCTATCTCCTCATCATGCGGTTTTGGACTGTTATGCCAAGACCATTACTTAGACATGCCTAGTATTCCCCCTTTCTTGTGGCAAGGTATTTATAGTCGCTGACTGACTGGGATCATATCCTTTATGTGGGACCGATGGTTAGTTGCGTCTGGGTTCTTGGCGTACTTATCATATATCTGTGATATGTCCAATGAGGCCCCTACTATTGATTTAGTCCCTATGGTTAGGGAGTATACTGATTCTTTCCCACTGACCTACCCCCAGAGAGAGATATTGACTTTGTCATAGATTTGGAGTTGGGAACTAAGCCCATTTCTATACCACCTTACCGTATGGCCCCTATAGAGATCAAGGAGCTCAGCGTGCAACTTGAGGATCTTCTAAGTAAGAGATTTATTTGCCCGAGTGTGTCACCATGGGGTGTGCCCATCTTGTTTGTTAATAAGAAGGATGGGACTATACGAATGTGTGTTGATTACAGGCAACTGAACAAGGTGATAGTGAAAAATTATTACCCCATGCCTCGTATCGATGATCTATTCGATCAGCTTTAGGGTGCCATGGTATTTTCTAAGATTGATTTGAGATTCATAGATTCATCGAATTAGCAGGGTACTACAGGCACTTTGTTGAGAGATTTTCTACTATGGCAGCACCTTTGAATCGATTGACTTGCCATGATATTCCATTCGTGTGGTCGGAGGATTGTGAAAGGAGCTTTATGAGACTCAAGGAGTTGCTTGCCACCGCTCCTGTATTGACTGTTTTAGTTGAGAGGGAGAAATTCACCATTTATTTTGATACATCTAGTGTTGATTTGGGTTGTGTACTGGTACAGCAGGGTCGGGCTAGTTAGCTTCCCCTTTTGTCTCTCTTACCATTGATTTTGTGGTGGTGTTGTTCCTTGTTAGATAGGTGACTAGACCAGCTTTGTTTGGTGTTGAGAGTTATGGTTTTAGTTGGATTAGAAGGTTTTTGTAGTTAGAGGCTGTCCCATGGGGTTAGTGGTTGAATGGTTCTTCTTACAATTGCGCTGAACTAGTTTTGATTTGATCAGCAACCCTCCCCCCACCATTCTAGTGTCTTGTCTTAGACGGTTGTTCTCATTAATTTTCTTCGATTGGTTCATAGTTAAAAAGTTGGTTGTCAAGGTAGTATATGATGGAGGTGTAGCATCTTTGGAGTTACGGTAGATTCTGCTTATTGATTCCTCTTTATGCCTTATTGATATTTCTAGTCCTTAGACTGCGGAGTTGAGGTTTACTCTCTTTTACCTACCTGGTGGGGGGGTTGGTTTGAAATCTCATATACAGGATGGAGTCAAGGTAATTCTTAGAGTGTGAGATTTTAAATTTATTCAGGATGGAAAGCTTGATTTCGGCATATTCGGTAGATTGAAGTGTTTGTGAGTGGGAGTAGATGCCCTTGGACTATTACTAATCGGTTTTTCATGCTTGTACACCGCCTATCGGCTTAGTAGATGCCCTTGGACTATTACTAATCGGTTTTCCATGCTTGTACACTGCCTATCGGCTTGGTTTCCCATGGAGTTGGTTGATTGGATCAGACTTATGGTAACAGAGTATTTTGTTGGCACACAATGCTAGTTTTTTAGAAGTTTCTATGATAGAAGTGGGTCACTGGGGTAAAACTCAGTGCGGTCTTATCAATCGTGGTACCATCGTAATTTAGAGCAGAGTTCTCAGTTCTAGAAGGTGCGGTCCAATTTAGGTTCTTGGTTTTTCAAGTTGAGATTGGGATTTGGGTATTTGCCTAGGGTGTCTTTGTGTTTTGGTTGTTTTCATCCTCCAATGTTCAGATAAAGTATGTAACTCCTTCGAAGTTAGTGTTGTATGGTTCGATAGGCAATTTTCAAATTGCATTGAAGGTTTACAGGATAGCTAAGAACTGGTAGAACGCCATTAGCGGCTTGGAGAAAAGGATTTGGAAACATAAGACAAGTATTTAGAATTTTGAGTGAATTGTATCATCCTTGGTCCTGTATTACTCATTTCAGTGGTTTTGGTTTAGTTTGGTTGTCCTCAGTTGAAATTCGGCATTTTTGGTCAAGTTCTGGCTAAGCGAGCCAGAGTTGGAGCCCAAGAAAGGACTGGAGGAGTTTTTGGAGTTGGAAGAGAATTTGAGGATTTTCCTCTAAGCCTTAGTTCTGTGATGGCGTTGTTCGACTCATGAGGGTGTCTGAAGTTCAGGCAAAGAAAGCACATCCGAAACCCTCGTCCTTTCATGCCTCTAGGAAGTGACTGTACTTTTACTTTCATGGAAAAAAGTTCTTTTAGTAGTGGATATTGTAATGACCCTGAAGGTCATTTTAGAAAATCTTATGAAAATTTAAGTATTTGAAAATTTTGAGTTTTAATAAGCTTCAAGTGTTTAAAAGTGGTATTTGGGGCCAACTGGAGCTACAGGTCTCGAAATAGAATTTCGTCAATTCCAGCAGCTCTGGAATGTAAAAATTTGCTTGAGAGACTTTACCGAATTAGTTTTGGAGTTGTAACGAAGATTTGAGGTGTTGAGTTGAGAATTTGAGGAATTTTAAGCTAAGATTTGACTTTGGTCAACTTTTAGAGTTCCGATGCTCGGAATGGAATTCCGAAGACTCCTTTGGGTTTGGGAGATGATTTTTGGTCTAGAAGAAGTGTTGGTTGAATTTTTAGAGGTCCCGAGTCCGTTTTGGTATTTTGAAGGCCTAAGTTAGTTTAGTTGTGACTTTTTGAGTTTTGGGTCAACGAATCTCGAATTCAAATTCTGATAGTTCCATCAGCTCTGAAATGACCAAATTAGGCTAGTAGCACTGATGGAATGACTATCGAGGCAATCAATACGAGTTTGGTCCATTTGATGCTTTTGACTTTGAAAGTTAGCCTATGGTTGACTTTGATCAATATTCTTGAAAAACGTGATCGAATAAAAATTATGACAGTGTGGTTAGTCCTAGAATGTTGATTTTGTTCTACAACGACCCTTCGTTCACTTTTCGAGGCTTCTGGACTAATATTGAGGCCCGTTATGGAATGTGACTTAAAATGACTCTTGGGTGTGGGACCCATTTTCTATTAAAATGATCTTGTATGAGAATTCTGAATATGCCATTGAGTCCAGAATGTCGAATTTAGTGGGGTAGCATATTTGATTTATTTTTATCGAATTCCGAACAAACCCCGAGCACCCCTTGGAGATTTTGGACTTTTCCAAAATCTGTGTTGCAAAAAATCTGGTGCAAGCCCATTTTTAGGTTTGGCTTCAACTTTGAAACCCCATAACTTGAGTTATATAGCTCCAAATTGAGTGATTCAAAAGGCAAACTTGTGAGATGTTTTGTGGAGAACGTATTGGGGTACTTAAAACTGATTTGGAGCATTCCATTCAGGTAAAAATTGTGATATTATTTGCAGCAGTGTCCATTTTCAGAATGAATTTTTGAAGAACTTTGATAAGTTATTTCTTGACCTATATAAATCCGATTTGGGTGATTTGTGTTGTATTTTGAGGAGAACATTGTGGAAGTTTCAAAATCTACTTTTGGCACATCGTTCTAGGTAATAAATTGATTTTTAGTTGCAAATTTAGTATTTTTTGGAATCAAATTTTGTTGAATTTTGGAAGAGTGTATCTTGGTCAATATAACTCCAGACAAACTGTTTACCTTTTTCTTTCTCTGTCATATTTGGCTCTACCACTATCTCATCAACCTCGTCATTATCATCAATTAGAACTATATTATATGACCTGTTCCTTTCCTGCTCATCGACAATGAATGAAATTGTAACACTCGGTGTTATTCTAGCCTAGGCGGAGTTCAAAAACCATGAGAAGAGTTGATGAGGTAAACTGACCTAATGGACCACGATATCCTCTATGACCCATAAAGAGTTCTACAAGTCATAGGGATTACTCGTAGACCTTCCCAACACTTAGTGAAAATTTTGAACTCTGAGAAGCCACCTATAACTGACCTTACAATTCGTAAAGGTTTCTATGAGTCTTAGAAGGGACTCGTAGAACCCCTTGACACGGGTCTTGGAAACCTGGATGATGCCGTAAAAAAAGTAAAAAAAACCCGCCAATTATTGAACTTGAATGTCACTCCTACGAGTGTCATTGACAGGGCATCAATTAGATTAAGACTCGTAGGAATGACTCATAAAAGAGATTCGGAGACTTAGTTTTCTCAGATTTTCAATAACCTGCAGGACGAGTCCTGTCTATGACTCATCGAGTTATTTATGACTAATAGACATTGAGTCGTAGACCCTTTACCTTTTTTCCTACCCTTTCCAATGTTTGGATTCCTATGATTTTTTGAACACCTACAACTCATAGGGAAGACTCATAGCAAGCCAAAGACGATTTTAATGAGGGGTATTCTCATCTTCTCCCACCCTTTATAAACCAAAACCCTGATGTTTGGGGACTATTTTGAGTCCCTTATCAGTACCCTGAACGCCTAAGACCTCATTAACACTTAGATTAATTTAGAGAAAGGATAAATAAAAGCAAGAGACTAGGGTTTGAACGCATACTCTCATCTTTCAAAGTTTCAATCGTTCTCTAACTTCCAGGTATGTAAGGCAATTTATAGCATTGTATTGAGTTCATCCATATGCCCTACATCTAAATTCTATCATTAAAGAGTTGAGATGAGTTTTAGCCCTAGTTTTCTTGAGTTTTGAGTGAGAAATTTCTTCGTTCATTGAGTTCTATATAATTATTCATCGAGATTATTATTGATTCTACACCTTGAATTCTTCAAATTGTTGTTCATGGTTTCATTGACATGAACCCTAGGTGAGTTGATGATCATTATATTAACATGTATTTATAAATGAGTTGATGAGAATAATTTTCATGCATTAAACTAAGTATAATTTTAATTGAGTCTATGCATATCTAATTAAGGTTTGAAAGAGCATGAGTAATGAGTATAAACGAGTTGAGTTTGATGAGAGTCCAATGAGACTAAATAAGTTGATTTGATTTTAATGATTAATTGAGTATATGAGCATATTGAGTCTTCGAAGTAGTATTGAGCACTAATTTGGGTAAGAATATATGACAAATTGAACCCCATAAACTACATAGTCAACGTAAGATAGAGGTCATGTCTCTAAAGTCCCAAAATGATGGACTTTGATTGATTTTGGATCCACTAAGTTAAGCGTCCTTTACCCAGGCAAAGTATTGGACTGTTAGGGCAATGGCAGTTGTTAAGAATTGTATCATCACTAGCTCATAAGTGATGGTTGTCGGTTAGAGAAAATTCCCAAGAAGTAAAGTATGATATTTCTATATATACTGAGTTACATTTACTTATTCATATATACCCATTGCATGCTTTATTGAGTTGAGTTATTTCAGAGTAAACCCCTCGAGTTGAGTTGCATGAGATTGAGTATTCTTCATTATGTTCCTTTCCATCTAGTTTACATTTTCGTGCATTCCATGTATTGACGTCATTTGGCCTGCATTGTTTTATGATACAGATACAAATGATAGATGTCCTCAACAGGTGAATCATTGAAGACTAAATTCGTTCAGGTTTTGGTGAGACCTCCTTGCATTCGGAGGACTTTATTTTAATTCCTAAATTCGTTATTATTTTGATAGTCATTTGAGGTAGCCATGGACTTGTCTTGTCATATTTTAATATTAAGTCAGAAGCTTCATGGACAGAGTCAGAGTTGAGATGGATGTATTCATTCAAGGTCTACTTTTAAAACATAATCTTCTTATTGAGTTCGTGATGGTGAGTTATTTTATACTTTGATTATTTTAATCTAAAATCTATTTATTGAGGATAAGGTTTCTAAATTCCCACTAGAATTGTTTGTCTATAAAGTCGAGTCTTTTGCTAATTAATTTGAATGAGTGAATGAACCAAATAGTTTGCTTATGGCTAAAAATAGTATCCAAGTATCGGCCACACCGAGAGTACTTTCTCAGGGCGTGACAAACTTGGTATCGGAGCATAGAGTAAAAGAGTCCTAAGGTGTCTCTAAAGCCATTTCTAGTAGAGTCTTTCTTATGGGTATGTCGTGCACCACACTTATAATCAGGAGGCTATTGGACATTAAGAAATGTTTCACTTCTTCACACTTTGAGTTCGTGCTAAAGAGTTTAACTCTAAAAGTTTCTTCCTAATTTGTGCGTTACACATTTGTAGAAAATGACTCAGAAATACACCGCTAGTCAGAGAAATGTCGTCAGTAGTGAGGTTTCACATTCTAAGATACCTCTACCTTCTAGAGTGAAAACTAGGGGTCGACTTGCAAGGTCTACTGAAGCAACCCAGAAGCCTACTATTCAGCCTACACTAACTTTAGAGGTAAAGTTTCAAGGAGTGATTGCTATGCTCACTCAGTTGGTAACTGCCCAAAATAGTAGCCAGAGTTCACCATTTCCTTGCTGTAGCTCCTAAGAATCGTCTGCTACCATGAGGATTATGGATTTGCTAAAAATGAATCTGCCAGTTTTCACAGGTTCTAAGGCTGAGGAGGACCCCTAGAATTTTATTGATGAGATATGAAAGATCTTGAAAGTGATGCATGCTACAGATATAGAGGAGGTTGAGTTGGTATCTTATCAGCTCAAGGATGTGGCGAATGTGAGGATGTTGAGCCTGCCATTTGTGATGAGTTCGAGGGTGCTTTCCTTGATCAATTCTATCCCAGAAAGTTGAGAGAAGCAAGGGTAGAAAAGATTGTGAATCTGAAATAAAAGGGACTGCCAGTAAAGGAGTATGGTTTAAAGTTCATCCAATTATCCAAGTATGCTCCAAAGATGATCCCAGATATGAGGTCTAAGATGAGAAAGTTTGTCTCCGACTTGGGAAGATATGTGATGAAGGAGTGTAAGGCGTCATTACTTATTTGGAAATGTTTGTGATTGAATTTATAGATGACATACTGATCAATTCGAGGAATGAGGAGGATCATTCCAATCATCTCAAGATTGTTCTTTAAACCCTCAAGGATAGGGAGTTGTACGCTATGTTTTCAAAATGTGAATTTTTGCTTACTTCTGTGGCATTCCTAGGCCATGTTGTATCGAGTGAGAGAATATGAGTTGATTCTCAAAAGATTGAAGCAGTTAAGAAATGACCAAGGCCCACATCCCCGACTGACATAAGAAGTTTCTTGGGTCTAGATGGATACTACCATAGATTTGTTGAAAGGTTCTCATCCATATCTTTACCATTGACTAAGCTAACTCAAAAAAAGGCTAAGTTTCAATGTCTAGATGCTTATGAGAAGAGTTTCAAGAGTTAAAAGCAAGGTTGACCACTACTCCAGTGCTATCCCTACTCGAGGGAACGTATGGTTTTGTTACCTATTGTGATGTGTGAAGAGTTAGATTGGGTTATGTGTTGATGCAGAAGGGCAGAGTTGTTCTATATGCTTCTAGACAACTTAAGATTCATGAGATGAACTACCCAACTCACGACCTTGAGTTGGCAGTCGTAGTATTCGCTCTTAATATTTGGCATCATTATCTCTATAGAGTGCATGTTAATATGTTAATATGTTAATAGATCACAAGAGCGTACAATATGTGTTTACTCAGAAAGAGTTGAACCTGAAGCAGAAAAGGTTGCTTGAGTTGCTAAAACATTATGATATGAGCATTCTTTACCACCCAGGTTGAGCTATAAAAGTCTATTAGAAATGAATGCACAAGAGCGGAAGGCATAAAGGATGAGAGAGTTTGTAGAAGCTTAAGCTGGAGGAAACCATGGTAATATTGATAATCATAAGGATGAGGAAGGAGATGTGAAAGGTACACCCCAACATCCTCCACAAGTACAAACAGGTAAAGTGAAACTTTGTGACTAAGCCGATAGTTGATCAAGTGTGTGATGGATCGTTCATGTCCAAAACCTTCACAGAAGTGTCAGCAATCTTGGATCAGGTTTCAAAGAATAACAGGGCTTGGCACATAAACAATTCTGAGGTAGGAGGCTTAGGATATACATTCAAGATGTCGGTTGAGAAGAGAAGGAGAAAAGAGGAACGTGATTAGGTTATGACTCATATCAAAACTCAAATGGATTTACTGACTAAGAACTTAGTATCCGAGGTGTCAATAAGGTAAATGTAGTTGTGGGTGCAAATAGGTACAATGAGCCAGAGATAGATTTTGAGAAGGAAGAAAAATATTTAAATAAATAAGGGGTTTCCAAAATTACAATTCTGGAAATCAAGTTTGAAACTTTAAGAAGGATGTCTATTATAACCAAGCTAGTAACCATGATCAAGCAAAGATAACTTCAAAAATGATTGAAGTGGTGTGTATGTGCTTCCTGGTAATAAATATCATGCTGCAACTGGTTCTAGAAATTTGAAAATAGAAGTCATGCTGGCCAAGGTTCTGCAAATGGTAGAATCAACAGATGCAGGTATCAAAGACTTGAAGAGAGATATGTCCAACATGGGTCAACTAGTAGATTCATACTCTACTGCTATCAAACAGTTAGAGCAACAAATGGGACAACTATCAGCAGCACTAAATCAAAGAAAGAATGGCAAACTTACCAATGATAAAATATAAAACCCAAAGAAAGATGATAAAGGTATGAAAATGATAACCAAAAATGGTAACATAATTCAGGGACCATTGCCTGTAGGTGTTGATCATGATAAGGATGTTGCATCCGACACTAATGATAGGAAATGAGTGGTCAAATGATGTAGTTCTGTTTGATGATGATGATGAGGTTGGGGAGGTAGTGGTAGAGACAAAAATGATAAAGAACTCAAAAGCTAAACAACCAGTAGAATCAGAGGTAGCACAATCATTGCCAAAAATTCACAAACAGCCTCTTTCATTCCCACACAGAGTGAAGAAGAAGGTCGAGGATGGGAAATTCTTGAAATTCATCGCCATGCTAAAAGAGTTGTCTATGAACATTCCATTGGTAGAAGCATTGTAGAAAATATCGGGTTATGCGAAGATCATAAAAGAACCCTGTTACTAAGAAAAGAATAGTTTTTTTTAGCCCGCTAACAACCTACACCATTGTAGTGCTATTGCTACAAGGGTCATTGGTTGAAAAAAAAAAGAAGGATCCAGGAGCATTCACCATTCCATGAACTATTGATGAATTTAATTTTGCTAGGGCTTTATGCAACTTAGGAGCTAGTATTAACCTTATGCCAGTTGTGATCTATAGACAGTTGGGATTGGGAGACCCCAAATTGAATACAATTGTTACACCCCATACTTTTGTACCTTAGAACGCGTTCTTAAGTCTCTTTAAAGGCTCTTAAGTTTCATTGAAGAATCGTAAGCCTCTTAAGTTTCTTAAGGTTTCTTAAAGTTTCTTAAAGCTTCTAAAAGCTTCTTAAGTTTCTTAAAAGCTTCCTAAGTTCTTGAAAGCTTCTTAGAAGTTACCATGTGAGCCGTATAGGCTATAACTCTATCAAACAACTCTAAGGAAAGGAGAATGTGATACCCCATGGCAGGAAAGATTGGAAATAAAGTTATAGGAATTCAGAAGAAATTAGAGGCCAAGTAGTGAGTCGTAGGACCCGACTTACTTGTGTAAGATATTACCTTGGGTGTGTTATATACGTAAGCTAACAACTTGGAAATTTTACATACTTAATCTACTTGAGTACGTACCAAGCTTACGTAGCAAGGATTACATAGATTCGTAAAAGAAAATGAGATTACAAACCCACGAGGGGGAAAAAAAGGTGACACGTAGAAGTATGAGAGAGTTCCACATGGCAGCATGATAGAGTGCCACATGGAAGTAGGTTGAGCAAGGGGTGGGCCCCACATGCCACATGGCAGCCCCATATTGGAGGAGGTGATGTGTTAGCCCAATAAGGGCTTGACATATGTCACCACTTAGGGGTTGACACATGTCACCCCCTTAGGTGGACTATATATATGTGTCTTAATACTTATCAAAGTTCCATACATTTCTATAAAACTCAAGAATAAGAGAGAAAGGAAGAGAAGAAACTAGAGAGGTAGAGAGAGAAGGCCACGGATTTGGAGAGGAAAAAGGTAAGTTCTCCAATTTCGTTCCGTGAATTAATTATCTAGGGTATACCATGATGTTATGAAGTTATTTGTAATGTAAATTTATGGTTTGGAGCAGCCCCAAAACATTAACAAACAGCGTCAAAGTTTTAGCTACGCTAAAGGAAATTCCGAGGCGAGTTCTCGCAAGTTTTGGCTAGTTTCGGGTAAGGTAAAGTTTTTCCTTTTGAACTGGATTTTATGATGATTTTATTATGTATATTACATGTCTTGAATTATATTGGAAGTGGAAAAATTTCATAAGTATGCTTGACGTTAGAGATAAACTAAATTGAAGTCGTGCTAAATCGAAGTCGAGTAGTGTGTTATGATTATGGTACTGCATTTGCAGCTAGTTTGAGGTGTGTTGCAGGGATGGAAAGTGTTATAAAAAGGTGTGGGTGCTTCTGGTTACAGCCACACGACCCCCCTCATTTGGTATGGTTAAAGATTTTATGAGATAAAGGTTAAAAACTCTATTTTGATATCGTAGTTTTGAGCTAGTGGTTTGGAGTTGTATTGAGTAATGTTGAAGTGATTTACTTGTATATATGTTTCTTGTATTTTTTGTTGGTATAGTTGTTGACATGGTGGCCGAGTTGAAATCTCGGGGATGCTGCCCAATTTTCAGTAACTTAGGAACTAGTAATGAACTAGTCGAGGAAAAGGGATAAGCAAATGACCTCTATGGAGACATGGTTGTAGAGTTGGAATTGGAAAGTGAAAGTTCATTAACTATAGTATTAATTTCATGTTAAATAGGTTCAAGAGAAGACGAGGAGAACGTATTAGGAGTAATTCATAAGAGGTATGTAAAGCTAATCATTCCTTCTTTTGGCATGTCTTTGGAATAAGTATGTAAAGCTAACCATTCTTTCTCTTGGCATGTTTTGACGTAAGTATATAAAGCTAATCTTCTTTTTTGGCATGGTTTTTATGAAACAAGTATATGATTCTTATATGATTCCAAGGAAGTTCCTATTCGTAGAGCCACTAGGATGGCCAACTTCTTTATTTTCCAAAGGATATTTTATCATGCCTAGATACGTGTATATGATTCCAAAATTTCTATTTAGATATAACTCATAGTGATATTCAAAAGGTACTTGATACGACTCTTGTCTTGATTATTGAATAATAGCTCATTTTGTTAACTCTATCGAGTCTCAAAAATGATTTAAAGTGCATTTAGTTTCTCACTATTCCACTCGTGGATGCCTCAATGCTTCCTTCACCGAGCCTGAGTCAGGTTTTATTATCATGCGTACTTCTCTGCATCATTCATCGTGCCTCGATATGAGGAGGCAGGTACGCCCTGTACATGGATTTGATTTATGGAGTTATGATGTGACATGTACACATATGATATGATATGATATAACCATCTGATATAATATGATTTGTTAAAGAGATATTCCCTACTCTGGAGTTATGATATGCTGTGGCACCCGTCACAGGGCGGCGATCATAATTTATTCATCGAGTCCCATAATAAGGACGGATATGGCATATGTTTTTCCTGCATATATTATCTGTGGTTATGAAAAGTATTTTGATATTCTGGATATTTTGCTCATTTTTGCAACTTCTATTCTGGTAATGGCTTTACCTATTACAGTCAATGCTTTACATACTCGGTACATTATCCATACTGACCCCCTTTCTTTGGGGGCTGCGTTACATGCCCGCAGGTACAGACGCTCAATTTGCTGATCCGCTTGCTTAGGACATCCACCCTGTTAGTTGGCAGTTCTCTTTTGTCCGAAGCCCTATTTTCGTACTAAATTTTCTGTTGTACATTTATACATATTGGTTAAGGGTACGACGGGGTCCTGTCCTATAATATGACTGGGCTATCATTCTATAGAGGTCTGTAGACTTTTGATGTGGGTTATGTATATATGTTTTGGACTTTGTGTTTTGTGATGCCCTTAATGGACCTTTTATGCTATATTTGTTCTCATGCGCTCTCTAGCGATCCCTTTTTGATTTCTATTTTTGTTTATTCTGCTAACACACTAAGTGGGGATAAGGGTATGTATGAGTGCCCAACTCGGGCACCATTCATGGCCTACGGAGTTGGGTCGTATCAACAATGAGGTTGTTGATGGCTGAAAATTAGTAAAGAAACTTATAGGAATTCTATGTGATGTACTGGTAAAAGTTGATAGGTTCATATTTCCTATTGATTTTTTCATCTTGGACTGCAAGGTGGACTTTCAAGTTACCTTAATCTTGGAAAGACCAATATTTGGCATGGCCAGAGCTTTGGTAGATATGAAAGCGCCAAGCTCACCTTGAGTCTTAACAATGATGAAGTAAAATTCAATATGTGCAAATCCATGAAGCATCCTAGACTCATGATCATGATGTTCGTGATCGACATAGCTGAGGAAGCAATTATTGAGGCATCTATTGAGAAAAGGTTTACTGTCGAGACATTGATTATCGTAATTATGAATTTTGAGGTGATTGCTTAGAGTAATTTGATGAGACTGTAAATGCTTTGCAAGGCATGGGATCACACTTGTATGCACCTAAAAATCTGGATCTTGACTTGAAGAATAAATTAACTCCTCCCAAAAACCATCTATTGAGGAGCCATATATACTTGAATTGAAAGAGTTGTCATGTCATATGAGGTATGTGTTCTTGGGTGAAAATAACACTTTGTTAGTGAATTTTGTTGCAGATTTGAATAAGGAGAAGATTTGGGCCTTTGTCGAAGTTCTGAAAAAAATTAAGAAAATAATGGACCGTTGCTGATATCATTAGTATACCACCTAGCATTTGCACCCATAAAATCCAGTCAGATCAAGATTGCATTCCTAGGACTGAACACCATTAGAGATTAAACCTACCTATACAAGAGGTGGTGAAGAAGGAGATTATAAAGTGGCTTGATGTAGGTTTTGGGTATCCAATGTCAGACAGTAGTTAGGTTAGTCCTGTGCAGTATGTCCCCAAGAAGGGTGGTATGATGGTAGTTGCAAATAACAAGAATAAGTTATAGCGACTCTGCATGGAATTTAGGAAACTCAAAAAATGGACCTTGAAAGACCATTTCCTAATGCCTTTCATAGACCAGATGCTAGACAACTGGCAGGTAAAGGTTAGTACTACTTTCTAGGTGGGTACTCTAGTTAAAATCAGATCTCTATAGCACTAGAGGATCAAGACAAAACCACATTTACATGTCCAGATAGAACATTTATGTTCAAATGTATTCCTTTTGACCTATGTAATGTGCCTGCCATATTTCAGAGGTGTATGATGTAAATATTCTCAAATATGGTGAAAGACACTCTAGAGGTATTCATGGATGACTTTCTATTATAGGTGATACTTTTGATGATTGTTGGTTCAATCTTAGCAGGGCATTGCAGAGATATGAAAAGACCAACCTAGTTCTTAACTAGGAAAAGTGTCATCTCATAGTCAAAGAGGGTATTGTGCTGGACCATAAAATTTTTTAAATAGGCTTAGAGGTGCACATAGAGAAGAAAAAGGTTATTGAGAAGTTGCCCCCTTCTATCTCTATGAAGGGTATTCAGAGTTTCTTGGGTCATGTATGGTTTTATAGGGGATTCATCAAGGACTTATCCAAAATTGCACATCCATTGTGTAAATTATTAGAGAAGGAGGTGATGTTCTATTTTGATAAGGCATGCATAAATGCATTTGAGTGCTTAAAAGGAAAATTAATTTTAGCGCTAGTGATTATTGCTCCTGACTGGTCTACACCGTGCGAGATTATATGTGATGCGAGTTATGTTGCTTTGAGGGTTGTTCTAAGGAAAAAATTCAACAAAATCTTTAACCCCATCTACTATGCAAGCCAGGAACTCAATGTAGCCTAGAAGAACTATACTGTCGCTGAGCAAGAGTTGCAAAAAGTTGTATATGCATTCGAAACATACCTTCTAGGTATAAAAGTGATAGTGCACACTGACCATAAAACTCTGAGGTACTTAATGGTAAAGAAAGATGCCAGCCAAGGTTGATCAGATGGATTCTCTTGCTACATGAATTTGACTTTGAAGTCAAGGACAGAAAAGATTGTGAAAATCAGGTAGCAGACTACTTGTTTAGGCTAGAAGCTGAAAAAAGAGATGGGATGAGGTTGAGATTGATGATTCATTCCTAGATGAGCAGGTATTAGCCGTGACTCTTTCTCTTATTCCTTGGTATGCTGAATTTTTGAATTATTTGGTTAGTGATATGATGCTAGAATACCTGGCATTCCAGTAGAGGAAGAAGTTCTTACAGAATGTAAATAGGTACTTTTGGTATGAGCCTCATTTGTTTAGAATGTGTTCTAACAATCTGATCAAGCGTTATCTATCGAAAGCTTAGATGATGAGTATTCTTGAGGCCTGTCACTCTCCTCTAGTGGGTGGACATCATAGTAGAGCCAAAACAGATCAAAATATGTTTCAATATAGATATTATTGGCCCACTATCTATAGAGATACATATGATCTAGTGAAGAGTTATGACAAATGCCAGAGGCAAAGTTTTATATCATGGCGACAAGAGTTGCCGATGACCCTAATCTTGGAGGTTGAGCTTTTTGATGTCTAGGGTATCAATTACATTGGGCCTTTCATGAGATTATATGGTATGAAATATATCTTAGTTCCAGTTGATTATTTCTCCAGGTGGGTGGAAGCTGTGTCTCTAGCAGACAATGAGAGTAAGAGTGTAGCTGATTATCTGAAAAAGAACTATCTTCTCTAGGTTTGGCCGTTTGAGATAAATTATCAGTGATGGGGGTCCCACTTTTATAACAAGATCTTCCAGACTCTATTGGCCAAATATAGTGTAAATTAACATAGGGTAGTTACTCTATATCATCCTCAGTCGAGTGGGCAAGTTGAAGAGTCCAACAGGGAAATAAAAGAGATCTTGGCTAAGCTTGTGAATGCAAAAAGAACTGACTGGTCAAGAAAGATTAATGATGCACTATGGGCATATCGGACAGCGTTCAAAACACCCATTGGTATATCACCATATCAGCTAGTGTTTGGAAAGGTATGTCATTTTCCTGTGGAGCTAGAGCACAAGGCATTGTAGGCACTAAACAAACTAAATCTGAGTTGGAGCAAAAATGCAATTATGAGGCTAGAGTACATAAATGAGATGGATGGGTTCCATCTAAAAGCATATGAGAGAACATCTCTATACAAAGAGTGGATGAAGCTATATCATGATAGGTATAGAGAGAAGCGAAAGTTCTGCCCTGGTGACTTGGTGTTGTTGTTCAACTCCAGACTCAGATTTTTTCCAAGTAAGTTCAAATCTAAATGGTATGACCCTTTCACTATATCTCTAGTGTTTTCCCATTGTACAATCAAAATCAAAACATAGGATGGGTGCAAGTTCAAGGTAAATGGGCAGTATGTGAAGCTATACCTTGGATACAATAAGGAGTCAAGGATAGTTGAGAAGCTCCATCTTGATAAAGTCTAAGTAGTCAAGGAACCTGCATCGTGCCACGATGTTAAATTAGGCACTGCATGGGAGGTAACCCATGGGGTAAATCTTGATGAAGTCTGAGTAGTCAAGTGATTTATGTCCTACCTCAATGTTAAATTAAGCACTGCTTGGGAGGCAGCCCAAATATTGTAGTTGTAGTAGATAGGCTAAATTTTGTATTTGATGTTTTGTATTGTGTCACGGTGTGTTTTGTGAGTGCAGGTAAGCAAAGAAGGAGAAAATACTTAAAGTTTGGCCAAGGCACTCCACCATGGACACTTATATGGACCGTATAGGGCACCACGGCCCGTGGTGAGGAAGCGTGGTGAGAAGTTGGCAAATGGGCTTAGGTTCACGGTTGGGTTTAAGGCCCATGATGAGCTTCATTGACCATTTAGCCTTCCGGGAACACATATATGTATGTTGTTGCTATTATCTAAGTTAAGTACCACGTTAGGGGTTTCATGGGATATAATGTTTTTCACAATCACCACCACTGTCTGTGGTCCCTCAATCAGCCTAAACTAAAACACCCCGACCCGGTCTGACCTAATATCCTAATCCCCAAATCAAAAATGGGTTTTTACCTATAATTTCACACGGACTTGGGTCAAATTCCACATTCTTTGAAACATTACACTTCCCGTCAAAACTTTTAACCGCCAAACCATCCCTTATCACGATCAATCCTTGCATTTCCCAAAACTCCCTCCGAGTTCATATTAATCCCTCCACGTGATCAAAAATCCATCTTCACCATTCCCTTTTGTGCCATACTTCATTGGTTTAGCAAGCCAATTAAGTGTAATGCTAATGTTTATGGGTCTCCTATAAATTTTGCACTTATGTTTGCAATTTTGTAATCATTATGTGTGAGGTGTAATTGTTGTAGTGAGATTGGGGGTCGTGTGGTTTAAATTATGGGATCATTTGTTAAATTTGTGTGGGTCTAACTTGATATTGTTAAAACATAAGTTAATAGGGATAGTTTGGATTGATTGGGGGTCTATTATGCCTATATTGTGTGCTTTGTGTTTGTTTTTTATATGGGAAATATTCGCCATGGTTGCTCTATTCTGGCTAAAGATGAAGGCATTAGCCACGGTCTGTATTGCATTTCACGAGCCGTGGTGGATGCCTATTTTCCCATACTTGGAAATTCTTCTTAGTATAGGTCCACGGAAGGCATCACGGACCGTGGAGATCTTCACGATATGTGAAGTCATCCGTGGTCCGAACACTTGGAAACATTTTGGGCAAATTCCTAAAACCCAATCACTAGAAGTCTTCACAGAACCCTTCATAGTTTGTGAAGCCCTTCATGGCCCGTGAAGATCCACCTTGTAGAAAAACTTTAAAAAATCTTTTAAAACTTTAAAATTCGAATTAGCTTGCGATCACCCTATGATGGCTTGAGCGGTGTCATTTCTTAAGGGACATTGCTATGCTTGTATAATTATGGGGAAGCTTGATTACCCATTTAAATTCATCACAATTTCTTGTATGAGTACTAATTGTTTGTCATCTTCGTAGGTACCATGGGACTGAGACACACAATAAATACATCCCGACTCCACAACTCACCATCTGAAGAATCAATTTACGATTTAGACCAGGAGTCAGGATACTAATCATCTAGTGAGTCCGAGGTGCAGGTCATGAACAAAATTTCTCCTCACACACCTCTCGCCACTAGATCCAAGGTAGCATCTAAGGTCGAGGCCACTCCCTCCCAATCTAAAGAGGAGGTCTCTTACCAGACAATAAGGCAAGCAAAGATGATGCACAATCCGACGAGGAAGGCAGTAGAGAAGATGAGAAATTAGGGGAAGAGGCCAGTGGCTCAGGCAGTGGTGAAGGCGAACAGGACAGTATAGAGCGCTTGGAAAATGAGAAACAAAGTGACCCTACTGAGCGCCGAAATTTATTTCATTCCTAAGAAATAAATGGCTTACTCTGGACCAAAATCAGATATTCATCAATGGCCTAATCAAAGTCTCTAAAGACTTGAACAAATGCGCCATTTTACCAGAAGTCTGGGTGATCACTAATAACCTCTCATTGCTAAGGCTTAAGGAGTAACTCTACAAGCATCACTTTGGGTGGATGACTAAGGAATCGAGATATTACGGTCATACTTTTACTCAAGAGTTTTATTCTGCCTATGCCACTATAATGCTAAATATAGTCCCTAATGACTCTTCAAAAAAGAACAAGAGGGCTTTTCCTACTAAAAATGGCTTAGGAATAGGTCCTTGCCTAATGGATCGACCGATGGCTAAGAGGTGGACAGTAGGATTTGGAGCATAAAAGGGATTATAAAGACTACTATGGAAATTCGTCATTTAGCTTATGTTCTTCATATAGCATTCAGACCGCACTAAGGTCACCACCACTAAATCAGGTATAGGTCTGTGGAGTGCTAGTTGATATCTCTGAAACTACGATTAATTGATTATTATATGATCCAGCCATCCACACAGATGTATGGATGGGTCTTTATGAGCACCGACACTATTTATTTACTTATGATGAGAGTATGAGCGACCAACAGAGCGGACTCAGATTATGCAGTGGATTGCATAATTGATTGTCATTAAGAGAGTGAATGCACCATGGATTACCAACCCAAGGAAACTGAGTACTAAGGCATCTCTAACACTCCCAATGAAGTTTTGGGGGACCATTGTCTGTGCCCGTCTCTGAACGACAGTAAATGCGAACATGCTCTACCTATCACAAATATCACTAGTAGCCTGTATTATGGCTCAGTTTAGACTACACAGTGGTTATTTTATTGTGGATTAGATTTATGATAGAATTTGTAAGGAAAGGGCTGGATTACCATTCTTGTTCCTAATTCGAGAGTTATGTCAATCTTCGAGTATCCCTGTGTGCAAATACTATATCCACCGCACCACAGTGAAGAAGTCTACAAATGCGGCATTAATTAAAGATTTGGACAACTCGCTATATAGGACCAAGCTCGATCGTCCAGTAGTGCCATTACCTATAACCACAGGTCCACCTCCTTATGTATTTTCTTTGGAGGGAGACAATATAGTTCCTCTGATGGGGGAGGCTACAAAGCAACTCGAGAGTGACACCAAGCCTACTCCTTCCACGTCCATTGCTTCAAGTATGAAAATAATTATACCTTATGCACTCCTAGAGAGATTTGTGTAGGATCAATGACAGATACCAGCTTTAGTTAATTAGGTGATTAAGCAGCTACCGAGGGAGTCCAGGCCCAAATACAACAGAAAGTGCCTTAGTTTCGCTCAAAGTTTAGGCATGAAATTTCTCTAGTCCAAGGTTGTGTAGATGGACTTGAGGCTCACATTACTAAGAAGAGTGGCAGATTGGGTATTAAAGAGACTAAGTCCATGCAGTCACAGTTGGACGCTTGTCAGGACTTGGATATATTACAGCAAAAATCATCCACTATTGCTCATGATGTTGCAACAGATATATTGATACAGATAGTATTTGCACCTCTTGAGCCCATGCTATTAGATGATGTGTGGGGATTTGTTTCAACACTAAAGCCCGATAAAAAGGGCAAGGGAAAAAGCATTGAGATAGATACAGCTCCCCAGATGATGAAGCAAAAGAAAAGAGGGCTGAGAAAAATTGCAACCGATGAGCTTTGTGTGCTTCTCATAGGAAATCCCAGGTGAGAGAAGATCTAGAGAGGCAGCAACTTGAGGCTGCAAAGGTTGGACCATCGGCTAGTGGATTTTCTCCTCTCGAGGCTACTAAGACCTCAGTTCCAGATGTTACTACTAGTGAGGTACCTTCCAGCATGCTCACTCCTGCTATGGGCAATGACCCTTCGAGTGAGCCCACATTATTGAGTGGTCTAACCACCACTGGTGCTAAGATAGATCCACCGACTGATGCCTAGTCATCGTAGGTATGATCGCGCCCCTTGTATTTAATTTTGAGTATTTTGACATGTAATTAAGGAGAATGCACAAGGTTTTGATGGGGTAGGGCATCCTAACATCTTGGGAGTTTTTATTGTCATGTTTATTTTCTCTCAAGCGTACTATCTAGTAGAACTGGTATGTTTTGGGTTATTTTTATGTAAATTCAATATACTATAGAAGTATATAATAGACTTTGACAATGAATGTTGGGAACTGAACAAAAATGACTTTTAATTGAATTTTTTTTTTGAAATGCTATGTGGTTGTGTCTGAATTATGAAAACTGATGTGTTAGGATCTTTATAGGACATTGTACATATTGACTTTTCAATCAAATGCTAGCTAGAACATGATTGTGTTGATTGGTGCTGAATAGTGTAACATATGTGTCATATGTATGTAAGCTAAACTACTTAGTTCGAACAATGCATCTAAGCTAGAACTTGTCTACTTAGTCTCACTAAAATAATTGGATACCTTGATTAGGATAGGATCATAGGCCGTTGTTGAAAATAAGTCACTTAACCTAAAAATGACCAACCAAATGAAATTGTACTCTTTGAACCAAAAGTTTGAGCCTGAAAAAGACCTTTGTTTGAAATAACATAATTCACCTTCCCTAGCTAACTAAAGACCTTTATCTTGGCCTTAGTCCCAGCTAGGACAATGTGCACCTCAACTCAAGCTATAAGACTAAGTTGAGAGTGGCTATATAGAGAGAAGTAGAAAATTTAGGGTATGAAAAGAACTGTGTGATGAGATAAAAAAGAATGCCATTGGGGTATGGACTCTAAAGAAATGAAAAAACAATTGTAATGCATCACAAAATTCAAATTACAATGATAAAATCACTTAGAATAAAAACAAAACAAAAGTAGAGACCACACCCGGGCATAAATAAAGAAAGAAAAAAGGAAATGTACAGGGTTAAAAAAGAAGCAGCTAAGTTGAATTAGCGTCAGGGAGGGGCAAAATAGTCACTTTAATCCAAAATTTATCCTACCCAAGCCTAAGCCTATGTTACAAGAAAATGAAAGTCCTAATGTGATCCTAAAAGAGCTATTCAAGAGATTGAACTGTAGAAAATAAGCGCAACTCTATGGTTTATGTATGTGCATTGATTGAACTTCATTTGGGAGTGTTAGTTAGTTCATTTTAGTATCTGTTTTGGTTATACATATCGTGTGATAGACTTCCTTATGGTGAGGGCACTATGATTATATTGTTGAGTTGATATATTTACTATTACATTGTTGTTTGCATTGGCATGGTTGACTATGAGTAGTGTGATGTCATAAATTGATCCTTGTTAGTTAGTTAGAATGTCAGTGCCTTTACATAGCTGTGTTGGTTGATAAAGAGGGTCATGGTTTTTTGTGTTGGGTTGTTATATGTCTTCTGATAGTCATTTGTGTTCGCGAGTCATGTTATTCTATTTTGTGTCATTGCTTGACAACAAACAATGGTTCTAAGTTGAGGGTGTTGATGTGCCGCGTATTTATAACACTTTTGATGCTCAAAATGGTAGATTAGTGTGAGTTTCAATCATATTTTTGTAGATATGTTGTGTGTTTTGTTCATTTTGCAGTAAAACTAAATCGCACATGAGTTTTTGGGATGATTTTTAATTTCTGAGGAGTTTTGCTAAGAAATATTCTAGGCAGAGGACTATGAATGCCACTATGGTTCGTGGTGGCTGGTGTTGTGCTGATATGTAAAATCTAAAGCTGAGTAAGAATTGTGGCTAAGTGGAACTCCACAAGACCCTTCACAGGCCATGGAGTCCACCAAGGGACGTAACAAAAGCTCGTGAAGGTTATGCTGAAGGTGCCCAAGAAAAGTACTACAGACCTCACTATGGGGCATGATGAGGACCACGAGACGTGATGATTACCCATGAAGGAGAATAGGCCCACACGGTTGTGAAGTTAAGTCAAACACCACAGAGCATGACTACAGAGCGTGAAAGTGATTATGGACCGTGAAGCCTTAGCGTGAACTTTATCAACTTAATTTTTCCTAGTTTGTTCAGAATTGGATTTTGTACTTCTAAAAATACCAAACACATTTTATTTTAAGGTTTACGCATTTTTACTAATTTGTGAGGATTGTGAACATTGAGAAAACATAACTTTGACTACTTTTCAAGATGCAGATGTGCAATCTAATATTTTATCCGTTCTTGATTCGTTCTTCATTCTTGTTATTCAAGGTTTACTTTTACATAAATGTAAATATTGTCTTATTAATTCTTTATTGATTCTTGATTTATTCCTTGTGAATATGAGAAGCTAAACCTCATAACTAGGGTTGTGGGAACCATGACAAAAGAATGAAGTAGGCAAATATATAGGTGATTGTCGTTCAATGTTTAGCATTGCATTGTAGTTTTCTTCGTCTTATTTTTCTTTTAATGTGTAGACGTGTTAAAACTCGCATGTATTCATAAGTCACTAGTCAGTCTAACTGCACGAGTGAACCTGGGAGGGGATAGTTTTTTTAAATCAAGAGCAAGGGTTAGTTGGAAATACACTCTGAGACCGGTAGGTGATGAGTGAAATATATCTAATAGGACCTATAGTTGTTTAGATATACATAACTTTCTAGATTTTGCATGTGATGCATTGATACGATATCACCAATACCTTACAACTATTGAGTTACATGTCATGGGGAACACAGTCCTAGTCACTATCTCATATTATTGACAACCTTAAGTCTGTTTCACTCTATTACTGAAATCATTTACTCACTAAAACAAACAACAAAATCCTCCATTTACTTTATGCATTTTTACTCTTTGGAAATATTGGATAAAACTAAGTTTAAGTGCTAGTAGAATTATTTCCTCTGCATTCCCTGTGGGTTTGACCCCAGCCTAGTTAGGTTCTATATTAGAAAGAGACCACTTCATACTTCTTAATTTAAATGTAAGTTTGGGAGTAGAAATTGCTCGGGATCGGGGCATGAATTAGAAGAAGATTTTATAGAGTTAAACTTTATAGCTTGAGGTGGAATATAAAAAAAGTGAAACAGTTCCTAAAAGGCATGTAGCCTCCCTATTATAGTTGTGGTGCACTTCATACCGATAAGAAGGACTCTGGTAGACTCGGCTTCATAGACACCTTATGACTCTTAAACTCTGTACTCTAATACCAAGTTTGTCAGGCCCCGAGCCTACACCCTCGATGTGGCATGCACTAGGAAACCATTTTTGGTCTCACTCAGTGAAAGACTCAAACTCAACAAGGAGTACCATCAAGTGGGAAATCACATACATCATCATCAAACTTTTAAATAATTTAAGTACTCATTTAAAATACAAGTCAAATATCATAACTTAAATATTGAATGTCATTTTTTTTAAAAACAAACTCTGAAAGACTTGAGTTCTCTACTAAGTCTATGAAGCCTCTACTAACTACTATGAAGGTGTTGAGACTAGATCACGGCTACCTCAATAAGAAAATAAAATTATATAAAATTGGAAATAAAGCAGCACCTCTGAATGCAAAGAGGTCTCACCAAAGCTATGGAATATAGATCCTCAATGGTACACCTATTGATGATCTCTAACACTTGTATTTGCATCATAAAATGATACAGGTCAAATCACGTCAGGACATGGAATGTACGAGTATGTCAGATGGCCAAAAGGAAATTACATAAAGATACTCAACTCAAGGAACTCAACTCTGAAAGTAACTCAACTCAAAAAGCGTGCAATGTAGCCAAATAGTGCTTTAAAAGACAGGCAATAATAAATGCAACTCATATGATAAAATATAGTACTTTTACTTCAGTAGGGAGATTCTCTAACCAAAAACCATCACTTATGAGCTAGTGACAATTCAATAAAGCAATGTCGTTGCCATATCCATTCAATACTTTGCCAGGATAAAGGATGTCACATCATATCTAGATCCATATAAAAGGTCCTTTTTTGGGACAATGAGGAGTCGCCCGAATGAACGACACGATTCTATCATATACTGGCTACGTAGTTTATGGGAATTGAGTTATCTAAATTCTTGTCCAAGTCAGTGCTTAATACTAATCCCAAAAACATCATTATTCTCATATATATATATATGATGTAAATTGATGAAAAAGTCCAATGAGACTAGATGAGATTTTTTTTAGTATTCCACTCACTTGATATGTGTATGTATATAACTCATGCTTGAAAATAGACATCAAAAGACTCCTTCATCTAAATATTATACTCAACTCAGCAATTCTCTCTAAAATAGACATGATTGCAACTCAATGAATGTATTTAAAAGTAATAATTTGACTTCTTAATTCAATCTCAAAATGGATATTTAAAATGCTCGTTTCATTTATACTCAATAATTCCCATGGTCAAAATAGTGATTAAGAGGTTTTTCAACTCTTGCTCAAAATTACAAATAAGAGACGCCTCAAACTTAACTCATGTTAAAACACCTTTTTCAATTAAATGATGAAAATAATTACTCTTTAACTCAAAACAGTGCATAAATAATTAAATGTAAGATCAACTAGGGTTCATGTGAATACAAACATTAACATACAATCTCTAATACTCAACTTGTGAAAATCATCAGTGTATAATTGAATATATACAAAAACTAAATGGAATTTATATAGATAACTCAAGAATCCACATTATTTGAATTTAAACACAAACTTGAAATCAAGTTTTCTATATAGAGATGTAGGGCATGAAGACGAACTTAGCACAATGTTATCATAGCCTTACAGACTTGGAACGAACATTTTCTAAATAAACATTAAAGATTAGGCTTGAAATCCTTAAACCCTAGCTTCTCCTCTTCTCTTTAATTCTTGTTCTCAAAAGGTTTTAGCCATTAATGATAGAAAAAAACCCATTGTTTACTGATAAGGGATGGATTTTGGTCCCAAAATGTATTGGGTTAAGTTTGGAAAAGGTGGGTAAAGAAAAATTTGGCCCTCATAAAAACTAGCAACGGGCAAATTCCAACTCCCAAGTCCGCGCAGACCTGGTCCCTATTTCCAGTTTTCACCAATTTTCTCTTTTTCGCGATGTAGACACATTGCACACTTCATTATCTCAAAATTTCAGCCTGGTCCCTAGTTTCACTTTTCACAAGATTTCTCTTAGTTCTCAAAATAATGTAAGTTTGAATAGTATGGGGTGTTACACCTCGATTGAATAGGAAATATTAACAGGAAGAAAATCCATCGATTAGTCATTCGACCAACAACCACCCAAATCAAATCATGTTGCCTGCGGGCACGAGGCAAATCCATAATGAAGTCCATATTCAAGTCTTCTTACTTCCAAGTATGAATCTCAATATCTTGAGCTAAGCCTCTCAATTTTTGATGTTCAACATTCACTTGTTCACAATTAGGATATTTGGCTACAAACTCCGCAATATCCTTCTTCATACCATTCCACCAATACACTTCCCTCAAGTCACTTGTAATATCCCAGGTATGATAAACATAGAGTATGATATAATAAGGTGAATAATTAGCCTTGGTGAACTCATCGATGGGTTAAGAGAGATTTTTATTAAGGGCAATATAGTCTTTTCCCTATTTTTTAGGGGGGATGAATCTAGATAGTTTTGTGGCCAGGTTCCTAATCTATTAAATCCCCAAAGCTCTTAATTCTCCTTATTTATTCACTAATCACCCATCCTAAAAATCTTCTCTCTACAAACGGCTCTCTATACCTCTATTGAAGACCAAGCAATTCTCTCAAGAACTTCTTCAAGTTTTAAGGTTTCTTCAAAATTCTTCAAGTTTCTACTTTAAGGTATGAGGGTGTTGATCCATGGGCACTTTTCACCCATGGAGTTCAAAGGATTCCTTCTTATTTTACTCAATTTCAAGTTTATGATTCTTGATCTTCTAAATTACAAATTGATTTTATAAACTACTGTGTATTTTGTGATTTCTACTCTATTCTATCTTAAATTGATCATAAATGCATGGGAATTGGTAGATGTTATATATATAATCATTAGATTGATGTTTAGGGCATGTGAATTCATTTTGGGGGATGAATACTCTTTGAATTTGCTGAAAAACTTGGAAATTTATTGGGGAAAAGGGTGGGCCAGCACTCCACCATCGCGCTAGGAACAACCCCCAGTAGTTTATAGGCTGGGGCGATGCACCAACAGAGCGCCATCACCCAGCAAGACAGAAAACACAGGCTTTGGATGTGATTTATGTTTTGTGCATAGATCACATTCACCAAGTGCAATTTATGTGTAAAAACGTAAAACGCTATCATCAACTACTCTTTCTAGTGCATGAATTACATTTTATTTATGATTTAACCTCCCAACTAAGCATGAATTACTCCTCAATTGCATGAACTTACTTTTAAGTATCACTATTCAAGTATGATTTCAAGTATCTTTCAAATATTAGTTGAATGCAAGTTTAATGAAAGAGTGACTTGAGATCCTTAGTTAGCTATTCCTATGAACATGTTTATGAACTTTAACTATCAAAAGCTTATGATTTAGAAGTATGATTATGACATGTATTCCATGGGTTGATATACTTAGCACCGAGTAGGATTGAAGTGGAGGCTCGACCTAAGCCTTAGTAGCAACTTCTAGTCTCTTAAACTATGTTGCCACCGTAGGTTGTCTTTATGGCCTAGCTAGTGGATCCACATATAGCACATGATGATAATGATTGGATGGAGCATATCTTGGCAAGTAGCCTCCCCCCTTCTCGATGTGGGGATCATCGAATTCCATGTTATAGCTCACATGGTCTTAATGTCGATTACGGTTATCTCCCACGTATGTATACTTTTCTTATGTACCCTTTATGATTTCACTTATGCTTTTCAATTGCTTGATCAACTATATTTTTCTTATGTCCTTATTATTTTATATGGCGTGTATATTATTTGATCATTGCATCTAATATTTCATCTTGCATAGCATGCCCGCATACTTAGTACATTCAAATGTATTAAGGCATACTTTATTTCCTATATTGTACCATAATGTAGGGGTTGATGATCGTATCCATACTCCACGTGGCTAAAGTTGAGTTCTAGTAATCCAAGGATTGGTGAGTCCTCATCTATTCGAGGATAAGTTTATGAGTTCTTTCTTTTGTTCTTCTTTAAATACTTTTCTATATTACGTTGAGGGTGAGATAAGGACATTTCTTAGCCTCCCACTCATGTTGATCAGTAGAGGCTTGTTGGACACACTATGTAGAGTCTATGTTGTCATTTTATTTGACTATGGTACTTACACATTTCTTCTAGCCTATTGAGTTGATCTTTATTATGCCTTGTATGTGTTCATGTATGATATGTCAAGAGTCTTGGTTTGAGCCCTTTGGGGTTTTGATCATCATGTTACAACTTGGCCCTAGTTCGAGTCGTGACATCTCTATACATCTTTTTGGAACCCGGATGAATAGAACACTGCAAACTATGAGCTTCAGACAATATTATTTCCCTTAATTCATCAACATTGGGAACAAACAACCGGCCTTGATATCTAACCACACCATATCCCCCTTGGGAGAAAGCCTCAATGGCTTTTTCGGTAACCGCTTTCTTCAATTCAACTAAAGTAGGATCATTATCTTGTTATGCCTTAACATCCGCCTCAAGAGATGATTCAAAACTATTTTGCACCACTACACCCCATCCTCTGAATCAACCAAGAGAACACCCAAACAAGCTAGTCTACGAGCAACATGAACTAACTCCTTCATTACTTCCTCAACATGGACAACACTATTCATGAACAATCCACGAAGAGCATCATCAACCATATTCGCCTTACCAGATGGTACCACATATTCATATCATAATCCTTCAATAACTCAAGCCATCTCCTTTGTCAAAGGTTCAAATCCTTTTGGTTGAAAACATATTGCAAGCTCTTATGAGCGATTAATACATCAACATGCACACCATAAATATAGTGTCTCCAAATCTTTAAAGAAAACACATCCACCGCCAACTCCAAGTCATTGATCGGATAATTATTTTCATGCACCTAGAGTTGCCTAGAAGCATAGGATACCTCCTTACCATTTTTATCAAAACAAAACCAATACCAACCCTTGAAGCATCATCAAAATATACCACAAAACTATTAGATCCTTCCGATAAAGTCAACACCAGCGCGGAGGTAAGATTATCTTTCAACTCTTGGAAGCTCTTTTCACATGCCTCAGACCATTGGAATCTTACCTCCTTAAAGTAGTCAAGGGAGACACAATGAAAGAGAATCCTTCTACAAACCATTTATAATAACTGGCTAAGCTCAAGAAACGTCAAATTTCAGAATGAGACAAAGGTCTAGGCCAATTCTTTACTGCTTTGATTTTCTTGGGATCCACCATAATACCTTCACCAGAGATAATATGGCCAAAAAGTAACTAACCTTAACCAAAACTCATACTTGTTAAACTTAGCAAATAATTGACGGTCCATGAAAATTTGCAAGACAATCCTAAAATAATTGGCGTCCTCCTCCTAACTTTGGGAATAGATCAATATATCATCAATGAACACAATAACAAACATATCCAAATATTGCTTGAGCACCTTGTTCATCAAATTCATAAAAGTTATAGGAGCATTAGTTAGTCCAAAAGACATAACCAAGAATTCAAAGTGATCATACTGAGTACTAAAATTTATCTTCGAAATATCACATTCCCTTACTCAGAGTTGATGATAACCCGAGCGAAGATCATTCTTTCAAAAGTAACTTTTTCCCTAAAGTTGATCGAACAAGTCATCGATCTTTAGAATGGAGACTTATTATTAATAGTAACCTTGTTCAATTATTAGTAGTCAACACACAATTGGCGAGAACCATCCTTCTTTCTAATAAAGAAAACCAAATCACCCTATGAAGACATACTCGGTCTAATGAAACCTTTATATACAAATCCTTTAATTGATCCTTTAACTCCTTAAGTTCCTCTAGGCCACTTGATAAGGAGAAATAGATATAGGTTGGGTGTCGAGTAGAATATCAATACCAAAGTCCATCTCCCTTCTAGGAGAGATACCTAGGAGATCATCGGGAAAAACTTCCGAAAATTCATTAACAACTGAAACTGACTCAAGAGTAGGAGCTTCATAATTTGCATTCCTTGCCCAAATTAGATGATAAATGCAACCTTTGGAAATTATTTTTCGATCTTTAAGTCACAAAATGAATTAACCTTTAAATATGAAATTACTACATTTCAATTCTAGGACTGGCTCATTAGAAAACTGAAACTTGACCACTCGGGTTCTACAACATATAGAAGCATAACATTCATATAGCCAATTCATACCGAGAATAATATCAAAATCGATCAGATCAAGTTCTACAAGGTCAATTGAGGTGATTTTATGAAAAATTGAGACTGGACAACTTCTATACTCTTTTAGCCAAAACTGAATCACCAACAGGAGTATAGATGAAAAAGGGCACTTACAAAATCTTAGGACTACAATGAATTTCATAGAAAGATAAGGAGTAACAAATGATAGAGTAGCACCTGGATCTAACAATACATAAACATCAAAATCAAAGACTTTTAACATACCATTTAACATATTGGGAGAATCCTTCAAATCCTGCCTAGTTTGAAGAGCATAGAATTGATTTTGGCACTAACCACCACTGGAACCTGTGGCAGCACCCTACTGAACTAGATGGCATATAGATTTCATCTGAGCTTGGGTTCGACCACCACCTCTACAATCCTTTACATGATGACCTAGCTTACCCCATATATAAATTGGACCTGACCCCACCAATTTCTCTCATCTATGGTTTCATCCACATTTCTTGCATGGGGAATGACTTGGCCAGTCGGAGCTCCTACTTGAACCTTATGGTTGGGCACCCTATCCTTATCAAACTTTGGATCTAGAGCATATGAAATGTTTTGGACGGAGTACTTTTGGTAGAATTGAAGACGTCCACTATTACCTAACTTACCATATGAGAACTCACCACTATTAGTTCGAGCCCTCTTGGACAACCTTCTATATCTCTATATTATCTTCTCCTCCTCTATTTGTTTGTCATGTGACATGAGCCTAGAGATGTCCATCTCCTTAATTAGCATGCCAATTCTACAAACCTTGACCACCATATCTTACACACTTAAAATGAAATTGCTCATATGATCCCTTGGATCAGAAACCATTAAAAGACTTAAGAGCATACTCCCTTACACTCATATTACCTTTCCTCAAATTTATGAACTCTTGAACTTTAGCCTCCCTCAACTCTAATGGAAAAAAGAAGTCAAGAAAAGCACTCTTGTATTCTTTCCAATCAACGGGACCCATACTTATAGCCCTTTCACTTCCCCATTGGTCATACCAAACTTGAGCAACTCCCTAAAGTTGATAAGACACTATATCCACCTTCTCCACCGGACCAGTTCCCATGATCTCCACAATCTTGCCAATACCCTCAACAAATTCTTGTGGATCCTCATCTACTTTAGAGCCATGAAACTTGAGAGGGTTTATATGGGCAAAAATCACAAAACTCGGCTAGCCATCAAACCAACATTCGGGTCCACGGGAGATACCACTTCCCTATTAACTTGAACATTTATAGCTTTGGAAAGCACTTGAAATAAAACTCGAAACTCCACATGAGAGACTTGCTAATTCTAAGGGCCATTTGGATCTTGTTGCTCCTCCTCAACATTTCTTCTCACGGAAATTCTTCATGGAGGCATACTTTTGTAATCACAAAGAGAAAGCGTTAGAGGAAAAAGCCTTAAAGTTTAACTCTATCACTCGATATAAGAATTATAAAAGAAGTGAAGTTTCCTAAAAGTCTTATAGCCTCCAATTCATAGATGTGATGCGCTGCACACTGATGAACAAGAATCTACTTGACGCGGCATGTTAGACTGACTCCCTAGGATACTTTAAACCTTGTGCTCTGATACTAAGTTTGTCATGATCCAAGGTAGTCCCTAGGTGTGATATGACTATTAGAATCTCGAAAGACTCTAACCAAGCCTCTTAGCATATCATATATGAGCATACATAAGGTAAATAAAGCAATAAGACTAAATCATAAATGCAAAAATAAAGTCTTAACATGAATATCTCAATAAAGAAGAAATAAATATTAAAAGAACATGACAATATAGACTTCATAAACATTTAACATGCCTCTACTAGTCTAGATAGGGGTATAAGATAAGCTCCTAGCTCACCCAAAATATAAAAAATAACGTCGGAGAAAGAAATATAAACTCATGTTGGTTGCATCCTCGAAGCATGCGCACTTACCAATCAAGTGTAAAAGTTAAGTAATCTAATATAGCCATGAGCAGAAGAAGGAGCGTGATGATCATTGAATCCTACAATATGATACAGTGCAGGGGAAAATATGCATTATTACATGTAATTCAATAAGTATGTGAGAAGCATGAATGAATAATGATAATAGGACTTAGTCGACATGAACATGGGATGCATGACCAATATCTTAAAAACATGAGTAAAACTTGAAAGCATTTGAATATCATAATCATGTGGTCAATGCATCATAAAACATCATAAGAACTTGTATCATTCCATATATCTTTAGGGGATAGGACATTTAACCAACATATAAGATCATGGGAGCTATAACATGGAATCTGGTGTTACTCCGACACCAAAAAGAGAGAGGTCATGGTAGACTCCATGAGAACATCTTAAACTTGAGTTATTTGTGGATCAACTAGCTAGGCCATAAGGGAAAACCTATGTGGGCAACGTAGTTAGGGAATATAGGTTGCTACTAGAGTTCCTTTGCATTGCTACTTGAGCTCTCAGACAGAAGCCAACATCAAAGTCCTATCGATGCTTAGTCAATATCCCAACAGAATTCATAAATCATAGTCATAAACATCATTAGGAAAGAAAATAATAGATACAAATCAAACATCATAAAATAATCATAAAAATAGCTCATTAACAGGATGATTTATACAAGAATGATAAAATCTTTCAATCTTTATGAATCCGTGAGAAAACCTTTCACCTCTTTGACATGAGTATGTGAGAATTTCCTTTCACAACCATAGATACTTGCTTGAACCATCATTCATTAATTATCATGAGATTCATAATTCCTTGATAACCAGTCATAAATCATTCATAGAAATCCTTTATCAATCATGATCATAATTCTATAAATTTATACTTGAAAGTAGAATAATGCATGGGTCCATGAAAATCAATTGAAATAATGCAATTGAAACTTGAATAATACATAATTTAATCAATAATAATAAAATAAACCATAATTGAATTGACCCAATGTAATTTTACAAGAATTACGGCTAGAAGATAATCATAAAAGAAGAATTTAAGAAAATGCCTTTGGGACTCCATAGATGTAAGAATCCATGGATAAATTCCCACATACCTTGGTGACTTTCATGGGCCCTGGTGCCTTGTACAGCCCATGAAAGGCCTCGTGAAAGTCAAAAAGTTACAACATTTTGGTTATTTTTATTTAAACTCCATTTTTTGACTTTCCAATTTATGGGGTCTTACATCTTGGGCAAGCACTTAGAACGCGGCTCAAAACTCCGCATGAGAGACTTGTTCACTCAAAGGGTCATTTGGGACTTGGAGACCTTGTTGCTCCTCCTTCGCATTCCTTCTCACGAGGGCTCTTCTTGGAGGTATGATTCTATAATCTCAAAGAGAAAGCATTAAGGGAAAATCCTTAGAGTTTAACTATATCGCACGACATAAGAATGATCAAAGAGGTGAAGTTTTCTAAAACACCTCATAGCTTCCTATTCATAGATGTGGTATGCTTCACATCCATTAATAAGACTACTTGACGAAACATGTTAGACTCTCTAGGAAACCTTAAACCTTGTACTCTGATACTAACTTTGTCATAATCTAAGTTATACTCTAAATGTGATATGGTGATTAGGATCCCGAGAGACCCCAACCAAACTCTTGACGTATCATACTTGAGCATACATAAGGAAAATAGACAATAAGGTAAAACATGAATGCGGAATGAAAATCTCAATACAACAAAATCTCAACATAAGAGAATTGACACAATAGTAAAAAAGCTATGCATACCTCTACTACTTAAGATGGGGCATAGGACAAGTTCCTAGCTTACCAAACTTAAAGGATAAAAGTCATGAAAACATAGTGAACAGCATAAGTGTTGCGTCCTCGAAACATGAGGACTCACCAACAAGGGAAATAGTAAGCTCCAAATATAGCCATAAGCGGGATGAGCATGATTTTGGACCCTATATTATGATACAATATTGGCAAAATATATGTGTTAGTATATGGAATGTACTAAGTATGTGAGAAACATGCATGAATAATAACAATTGAACATAATCAATATGAATATGTGATGCATGACCAATATCTTTAAAACATGAATAAAAGTTGAAAATGCTTGAAAATCATTTCATGTGGCTAATGCATCACAAAACATCATAAGAGCTTATGGAACATAACATATACATATGCAGGACATTAAACTTAACCAAAATTTAAGACCATGTGATCTATAACATAGAATCTGATGTAACTCTCACATCGAGAAGAGAGAGGCTACTTGTCAAGGTAGACTCCGTATCATAAACATAAAATGAGTTATATATGGATACACTAGCTAAGCCATAAAGGCACCTACAGTGGCATATAGCTTTGGAACTAAGGGTTGCTACTAGGGTTACCTCGTGGATCCCCACCACAAAGTTTGCATAGTGCTAAGTCAATCCCAATAGAATATATAAAAATATAGTTGTTAGGGAAGGAAAATAAATACCAATCCATATCCATAAAATAGCATAATAAGAATAGCTCTTTGAAAACCATGATCATAACATAACATGTGGACACTTACCTTTCTAAGCATCCAAATCATAACTTCTTTTATATTGTAAGAAACCTTTCCCAATTCATGGTTATTTTATTGAAACATACTTGAAAACATAGTTCACAAATTTCATAAAATATTCTTAACCCTTGATCATAAATTCATAGTTTAAAACTTGAAATTCATAACATAATGCATGGGTTCTTGAAAAACCTATTGAAAGCATGTAATTTAACTCAAATCATGCATGAATAGACTATTGGAACTAAGTAAAATCATAATTGAGTTGACCCAATACAATTTGATAATAATTCTAGAATTATTGAATTAAAATTGATAGAAAAAGGGAAAAATCTTTGGAACTCCAGTGATGAATTCCCAACATACCTTGATAATCAAAACTTAAAGCAAGCTCTAAGTGATGGAGAATTGACTTGATCTTGAAACCCTAGCTTGGAGAAGAAGATGTATCCTTGGGAGAGAGTTCTAGTGAGTATGAAGTAATTTTAGAGGGAATGGGGTAATTTTCAAGGAATTGGGTACTTATAGGCTTAGTAGAATAACCTAAAATGACATAGTATTGATGTAGGAGAGATAGTAAATGCCCAAAATATCCTTCAATAAAAACTGTCGAAGTGGACCTACGGTCGTAGATCTTTCAATGGGTCATAGGAACGGGTCGTAGAAATGGTGCACCGAAACATGAGCTACTGGAATTACACCTTTGACCCTACCACTAAAGTCTATGGGTCATCGGAGGACTTACGGGTCATGGAAATGGTTCGTAAAACACCCCAACACTTAGCCAAATCTCCAAATCTCAGACCCACCTAATGACTCTGGTTAATGGTCCATCAAAGATTCTACTAGTCATAGACCCTTCTCGTCATGCAAACTTTTCTAAAACCCAAAATATTGAGTTTATGAATCTCATCTATGGGTTCCTTTCTATGTGTCATAGGATCTCCTACTACCCATAGGAACCCCTCATAGAGTGAGTTCACACTAAGTGAAAATTTCACTTCTCAAGACCTTCCTACGAGCCTTTCCTACGGGTCATCAACTTGGCTCGTCTCAGACTTCAAGATTTTTCTTAAGTGTTGGGCCTTCTAAAAATGCCTTCCTACGGCTCGTAGGACTTCCTATGGCCCATCGATCGACTCTTAAAAGCCTACACCATATCATTTTCTGCAACTTTTCTGCAACATTTTTCCTTTGTTTGGCCTTCTAACTTTTGGGGTCTTATATTAAATGAGAAGGATTTTGTGTCACAATCCTAACCCGCCATAATTGGCACCCATTCTAACCCTTCATGGGGAGAACCATCAATCCAACCCAACTAAACAATAATCACTTCAGACAACATTTAAAGATATAGAAGCAGGTTTAAATATTAGTTTAAAAAGGTTGAGTCCCCATAAACTCAGTAAGTTAACAAAAAAAGAATAAATAGTGTGGAAATTGAACACCTAGGACCTGAAATTCATTATACCAAAACTTCTATCAACAAATATAAGGGTGTGGATGCAGCCCCGATTTCAAACATAAAGAAATAAGATTCTAAGGTCTAAGTCCTGAAGGAAGGACCATATGGTAGCCTGAAAGAGCTGGCTCACCCATGAACTCTTACAAATCAAAAATCTTCTATGCGATGTCTCTTAATAGTTTCCTGAAGATACCCTATAATCAACAAAGAAAGAGCAATTATAGTATTAGTACACAGAACAATGGTGTACTGGTAGGATAAGGTGATTATTCTAGTAAATAAGATATGGAAAAATAACCACAACACCGTAAACACACATATATAGAATACCTTACACTTATCATTTCGTGAACAGTAAATATTCATATGCACAGGTTAAAAGTCTCATTTTAATGCACATTCAAGGATGGTTCTCTCATGGAACCTGCACTTCATCTATTAGTGTGACGGAATATGACACCCGATCTAAGTTTAAAATATGACACATGATGCAAACTAATGTTAGTACATGACACCCAGTCCAGTTATATGTCAAAATGTGACACCTGATCCACACAAACATAGCACAATCACAAATACAGTGAATAGTTCAACAGTCATAATTATAATAAATAGGTTCATTACATGCCATTGATAATAAAAAGTTATTTCACATGGTTGAATTCATCTTTACCTATTTACATACATATATGCATACAATTGAATCACTTAACAACTACATATGACATATACGGGAAGAAAAAACCATCACTTACCTCAAAACCAAGCTTTTGAAAACTCTAAACTCTTGGAGCTTTCCCTTTCTAGGTTTGTTGGACTTGTTCTTGGTCTAAAAAAAGCCACACATATGAAAGGATAAATAAAATGGCCTAATTTATCTGAATTATAACAATATTCCAACCCTTAGCCACACCCATGATCCTAATGCCCAACTAGGGCTTTTCCTACCATAAATTTCAAGCCAAAACCCTCCCCAATAATGATCAACTATGATTCTAATTCTAAGACTCAAATTACGAAGTATGAGAGTATTTAACTTACATTTGATGCAATAATGGGTAGAAAATTGAAAGGAATAGCCCTGGTTCAACCTTTTTCTCTCCATAAATAAGAAGTCTAGAAAAATAACATTTTTGGGACTTTTTCCATCTTAAGTCACGACTATCCCACCACAGCGGGACAAATCCGCTACAATGGTCCCACCCTAGATGAATTAATCCTTCTCTAGTGGGACGCACGGAGACAGAATCTCCGTGTTTGAGTTCCAAGCTTTTAATTTTACAGCACACCCTCATCCCATGATGTTCTAATATCTATACTTCACACTACGTTAAATTTCAGGAATTATACTTGCCCGAATACGATTTCGTAAAGTCGTACAGGTTTTGTATCATCTTAGCTATAAATTCAATCAATCAAACTAAAAAAATAAAAACTCCATACATTACCAAATTACCCTATACCTCACTTGACTCAAATTTCATTCAAGTCTGACCTAGGTTCAGTTTTTCCAAGTCATTACCCAAAACCCACCTAAAAAGCCTCTCGGTGCTTAGTAAATATTCCAACAAAATTCATTAAATCATTAAAACATCATCATTATCATCATTATAAAAAATAATCATTAGAGCAGTTCATTAACTTGGTGATTCATAAGAATTAACAAACTTTGGTGGGAACTATCCTTATCATCATCTAATCATGATTGTGTGAGAATTTTACTAGTCACACCATAATGACTTCTTGAATCATCATTGAAACATCATTCCATCCTTCATCAATCATTCATAAGTCTCAAACTTCTTCCATAAAAGATTTCTTTGAAAATCATTTAACTTCATGATCACAATTCATGTATATCATCATTGAAACTAACTTTATGAATGGGAATTTATAAATCAACTTGAAATCATGCAATTAATGTAAAACCATGCTTGCAATAATCATTGAAAATAATTAAAAAGATAATTAAAATAGCCCAATACAAAACATCAAACTAGGGTTAGAAAGTAATTAAAATTGGGAAGATTTTTGGGAAAAACCTTAGGACTCTATAGGTAAAAGGAACCCATGGATCAAATCTCATATACCTTGATGAATTTAACTCAGAAATTGAAGAAGAAACTTGTTTCTCTTGAAACCTTAGCTTGAATTTGTAGAAGAGAACCTTGAGAGAATTGCTTAGTCTTGTCTTAGGAAAATTTAAAGGATGATTTAGAATAGAAGGGATTTTGAAGTGTTAGGTAGTTATATGTTCTGAATATTTCTTAAAAGGTGTCTAGATAAATTGAACCTAAAAAGACCCTTATACCTTTCATTAAACTTTAGAATTTGGACCTACGACTTGGACTCTATGAGTCGTGCAAACTTCTACGACTCGTCAACTTGAGTCATCCTGTAGGTCTAAGAAAATCCTGAACTCTGAGCCTCTTATTCATCTCTATGAGTCATGATTATGACTCATCAAAACACTTACGGGTGGTAGACCCAACTCGTTCTGCAGTCCTGACAAACCTGTAATTTTCTTAAGTTTTGAAGTTCTTTTATAAGGGACCTTTACGAGTCATAATCATGTCTACGAATCATCGATCTGATTCGTAGACTTCCCCCTTTACTTAATTCCATCTTCCACCTTAATTCCACTTTTACGAGTCAATCTTATCACTCGTGAAAGCACTACGACTCGTAGGTTGAGTCGTAGAAGCTGGGTAGTCCTTTTTCTTGAAATTCTTTCTTCGTTCCAACTTTTCAATATCCGGGTCTTACATGAAATTTCATGTCCCTTACCTTATGGTCAGCATACTCTTTTTGACGATTCTGAGGTGCTAGAAGCTTAGATTTAATGCTCTTTCCTTTATCTTGAGCATCTCTTACCAAGTCAACCCCCAAGGCTTTACATCTCCAGTCTCAAACCACCCTATGGGTGGCCTACATCCCCTCCCATAAAGGGATTCATATGGCACCATCTCAATACTGGAGTGATAGCTATTATTATTGGAGAACTCACACAAGGGTAAGAATTTATCCCAATGTCCTCCAAAATCAATTACATGCTCTCAACATGTCTTCCAACACCTGAATGGTTCTCTCTAACTGCCCATCAGTCTGTGGATGACAAGCTGTGTTGAAAGTGAGTTGAGTGCCCAACTCCTCATTCAACATTCCCCAATACTTGGAGTTGAATTGCATACCATGGTCTGAGATGATAGAAAGGGGAACCCCGTGCAGCCTTACTATCTCTTTCACGTAAATCTTTGCCAACTATTGTGCATTGTAGTCTACTCTAAATAGAATGAAATAGGTTGACTTCGTCAATCAATCAACCATAACCCAAATAGAACAAGCACAAATCCATGGCTATTTTTTCCCACTTTCATTCAGGAATGGGCATTATTTGAAGCAAACCTGCAGGCTTCTGGTGCTCATACTTTACCTGCTGACAATTCTGTCACTTAGACATATACTCGCCTATGTCTTTTTTCATACCCGGCCAATAATACAATCGCTTTAAATCTTGGTACATCTTGGTCACTCCTAGATAAATAGAGTATCGTGAACCATGAGATTTGGAAAACATCTTCTAAATTAAACCATCCACCTAGAGAACACAAATACTTACCCTAAAATTTGCCACCTTATCTGTATCAATGATTGTATCATGGGCCTGCCCAACAAGGTCTTTTCTCTTATTTCATTCAAGTTTGCATCCTCAAACTACTTGGCATTAATTTCTTCAATAAAGGTAGGTCTTAGATCAACACTGGCTAGCACCCCACCCTTTCCTAAGATGCCTAGCCTTATAAATTTAGCATCTAAGTGTTGAATCTCTCTAGTAAGGGGCCGCTTACCGGCTCCCAAACAGGCTAGATTGCCTATGCTAATCGGTTTCTGACATAATGTGTCTGCCACCACATTGCCTTACCTGGACGATACTGGATGGTAACATCATAATACTTAATCAACTCCATCCATCTTCGCTATCTCAGGTTCAAGTCTTTTTGAGTGAACACATGCTATAAACTGTGGTAGTCAGTAAACACTTCACACTTGACACCGTAGAGATAATGTCTTTAGATTGTTAGAGCAAACACTATGCTGCCAACTCCAAGTCATGTTTCTCTCATGTACCCTCAACTACCATGAGGCATAAGCTATAACATTTTTATTCTGCATTATCACAGCACCCAAACATGAATGTGAAGTATCATAATAAATAATGAAATCTTTACCTTCAACTGGGGTAAGAATAGGTGTCGTGGTTAGAAGAGTCATGAGATTTTGGAAGCTCTCTTCACATTTATCAGTCCACTCAAATAGTACCTCCTTCTGAGTCATCCCGGTCAAATAGGTGGCGATAGAAGCAAAGTTTCTCATGAACCAATGATAATAACTGACAAGTCTCACAAACTACTAACTTCAGTCACAAATCTAGGATGACCCCAGTTCTTGACCGCTTCAATTTTTTGTGGATCTACCATTACCCTTATCTTCGAAATAGTATGCCCCCAAAAGGCAACCATAGATAGCCAAAATTCACACTTATAGAATTTTGCATATAGTTTTTGCTTTCCCAGGACACCCAAAACAATACGAAGATGGTCTGCATGTTCTTCCTTACTCTTCTAGTAAACCAGAATATCATCTATAAATATGATCACAATTGACTATAGGAATGGCTTGAACACCCCATTCGTTAAAATAATGAAGGTTGCAAGTACATTGGTCAGCCCAAACGGCATTACCAAAAACTCATAATGCCTATACCTGGTTCTAAAAGATGTTTTGGGCACATCCTTAGGTATAATCTTCAGCTGATGGTACCCATAGCTTAGGTTTAATCCTTAGGTCTAATTGCGCGTGTGTCTGGCTCCAAGTCAATACAAAAATCTAGTCTTTATCAAGAAGCATACCACGCAAGTTGGTAGAAAACACTTCTTTGAACTAAGACACTACCAGAATAAAATTAATAGAGGGAGACTCGACATTAACATCCTAAATATGAGACAAATGTGCCAAACAACCCTGCCCCGCTATTTTTCTAGCCTGGAGAAAGCATATGACCTTAGTTAACTTAGGCTTGTACACCCCTTCTCACTCTAACCTTTCCCTACTGGATTTCTAGAGTCATAGTCTTAGTATTACAGTTAGGCACAACATAATAGGGGGACAACCAAGTCATGCCTAAGATCATGTCAAAATCAGTCATATCTAGAACTACTAAATCAACCCAAGTCTAGAAACCCATAAATATAATAGAACAAGCACAATATATATGGGTGACTATAAGAGACTCTCCATCAGGGCTAGTAACATGGATGGGGGCATCAAGTAAATCACAAATTGCATCAAAACTCAAGGCAAACTATATTGACACATATGAATAAGTAGAACCCAGATAAAATAACATAGTAGTCATCCAGTCACAAGCAAGAATAGTACATGTGATCACCACATCAGACCCCTTAACCTCGGTCATGCTCGAAATGGCATAAAATTGAGCCTTGTCATCCTAGAAAGACACCTCCCTACCTGGATGCACTGCTCTTTGACCTGCATTACCACTACTTCAGCCTCTACGACCTTTCGGATTTTCTCCTCACCCATCTTGTAGACGTCCTCTACCATTACTGCCTTCGCTTGTCAGTACCACCACTCTAGTTTATTGCGGCACTGAATAAGTCCCATGAGGGTGGGAGCACTCTCTCCTCATATGTCCTGGCTCTCCACAATTAAAAGATTCACGCTCAAGATATGGTCTACTGCCTGGCAAGAAAGAGGCTCACTGACCCTTCTAGGCTAGGTGCTATTGTGGAGTACTTGAAAATTTACCTGTAGAAGCGGGCATCATTGACTGGATTGGTCATTCTGTAATTGTCGGCCTGCCTAACCCCTTAGAATAGGATCTCTAGAAGTTACCTACATTTTTGGACTTCTTAGCCAAAGCCTTGTCCTGCCCATTCTGTCGTACTCCTTCTACCTTTTTCAGGAAGTCTATCACTTAATTAAATTCTTACCTGAAAAGGTCATATGAACAGGCAATATCTGTAACTTGAGATTTAATAATATTATAAACAATTGGATCCTTTCCTCCTCTATAGTCACCATCTGATTAGTATACCTGGACAATACGTGAAACTTGGCCTCATATGCAACAACAGTCATTCTATCCTATTCTAAGGACATAAACTCATCTTTCTTGCGATCTTTTAAGGTCTGGGGTACATACTTTTCCATAAATAGAGCATGGAACTGGAACCAAATAAGTAGGGGAAAAACTGGTGAGCGACACTCCACACAGGCCCTCCACCACTGTTTGGCTTCACCTAGCAGCTGGAAGGTCAATAACTCAACCTCATATTGGTGGACTATGCCCAACTTGTGCAGCTTCTCATAAATGTCAAGGATGAACTCATAAGCATCCTCACTTTTGGAAACGTAGAAGATTGGGGGCTTAAGCTTCAAAATTTTGGTCAACATATCATGCTCAATGTTGGTCATCACTGGGCCCAAAAGTGAAAGCTGAAGGCATCAATGCCTAACACTCTATCTGTCTGAGGAACTGCAGTACCAAATGGGTGAGCAACTAGAGTTGGTGCTACGGGCATTGTGGGAATGGCTCCAGTACCATACAACCCATTCAAGAAAGCCATAATCTACTGAGCTAATATTGGGTCCAAAGGGGGGAGACCAACAACCCTAGCTTGGGTGTCCTCCACCTCTACAACAGTCTCACCTTCCTCAACCTCTACATTCCTATCTACCTTATTCTGAGGTGTGGTAGGGGTTTGTTCTCTTGGCATATCCTTAATTAGAGCTTCACCCTTGGCGGGCGTTGCTATTCCTCGGCCTCGACCACTTCCCCTTCTCCTCCAACTCCTACCTCGGTCGTGTCCACTTACGGTTGTCTCCCCTTCTAGATCGATGGGAGCTACAGGTCGAAAACCATTGTAAAAATTATTAACCATCTGTGAAAAAGAGAGTGAAAGAGATTAGATACCAATTTGAATCGACAGATACCAATTAGAATTAGGTTAAAGATCGAAGGAAAGAAGATAGATAATTTTTTCCTAAAGTAATATAGCCTCTCGAAGAAAAGTACAGACGTCTCTGTACCATTCTACAAGACTCTACTAGACTCATTTTGATATAATAAGATTAATGAACCTAGGGCTCTGATACCAACTTTGTGATGAACCTGCCCCGCCGTGATTGACACTCACTCTAAAACTCTGGTGGGAGAACCATCAATACAATACAACTAAATAATAATCATTTCAACAATATTTAAAGATACAATTGTAGGTTTAAATAACAGTTTAAAAAGAATGAGTCTCAATAAACTCAGTAAGTTAACAAAACCAGAATAAGTAGTGCGAAAATTCAACACCTAGGACCTGAAAGTCATTATACCAAAGCTTCTATCAATAAGTCTAAGGATTGGGATGCAATCCCGATATCAAACATAAAGAAACAAGAATCTAAGGTCAAAGTCCTAAAGGAAGGACCAAGATAGAGAAAAGCTCATGGTAGCCTGAAAGAAATGGCTCACCCTTGAACTGTGACAAATTAATGATCTTCTATGCGAGGTCTCTCAAACAACCACCTGAAGATGCACTGTACTCAACAAATAAAGAGCAAGTGCAGTATCAGTACACAAAATAATGGTGTACTGATAGGCTCATGCAACTATTCACGTAAATGAGATATGGACAAGTAACCACAACACCGTAAACATACATATATAGAATACCTTACCACTTATCATTTCATGAATATTAAATTTACATATACACATGTTAACAGTCTCAGTTTTAACGCACATTTAAGGGTGGTTCTCTTATGGAACATGCACTTTATCAACATGACACCCAGTCCAAGTTGTGTCAAACGTGACATCCGATCCAAATACGTATCGGTATGTGACATCCGATCCAATTATGCATCGAAATGTGACACATGATCCATACAAACACAGCACAATCACAAATACCGTGTATATTTCAACAGTCATTATTACCAAGAATGGATTCATTACATGTCATTGACAATAAACAGTCATTTCACATGGTTCAATTTATCTTTCCCTATTCACATACATATATGCATATAGTTAAAGAAGTTAACAAGTACATATGACATATACGGGAAGATAAAACTATCACCTATCTCAAAATCAAGCTTTTGAAAACTCTAAACTACTGGAACTTTCCCTTTCCTAGTTCATTCGGCTTGTTCTTGGTCTAAACACAGTCACACATATAGAAAGGATTAATAAAATAACTTAATTTATCTGAATTATAATAATATTCCAACACTTGGCCACACCTATGATCCTAATGCCCAATTAGGATTTTTTCCACCATAAATTTCAAGCCAAAACCCTCCCCCAATGATGATCAACTATGATTCTAAGTTCTAAGAATCAAATTACAAAGTACAGGAGTATTTAACTTAACTTTGGTGCAACAATGGATGGAAAACTAAAAGGGATAGCCCTAGTTCGTCTTTTTCCTCTCCAAAAATGAGAAGTGTAAAAAAATAAAATTTTTGGGACTTTTCTCGTGTTAAATCACAACTGTCCTGCCACAGTAGGACCATTCTGCTATAGCGGCCCCACCCTAGTGGGATTAACCCCGCTCTAGCAGGATCCATAGAGAGAGAATCTCTGTGTTTGAGTCCCAAGCTTCCCATTTTACAATACACCCTCATCCCATGACATTCTAACATCTATACTTCACGCCAATTTAAATTTAGTAGTTTTACTCGTACGAATATGATTTTGTGAAGCCTTACAAGATCCATATCATCTTGGATATCAACTCAATCAATCAAAATAAAAATTAAATCCCTCATACATTACCAGATTACCCTAGACCTCACGTAACTCAGATTTCATCTAAGTCTGGCCTAGGCTCAATATTTTCAAGTCACAACCCGAAAGTTTTATAGACTGATTTCCTTTTCCATTATGACATAGACAGGTTGTTATATTTTGAAAGAAAGAAAACTTTTGCCTCTGGTTGATAGTGGAATCAATTATGAGTTGTGGTTGTATATAGAGTCTTTTACTTTGAGTCTTTTATTTTTATGTTTTGAGTCTTAGTGTGTAGTTATGCATATCCTATATTATGTATGGACGAGTGTCAATCTTATACTTTGTGACTACTTTCCTTGAGGACAAACAATAGTTCAAGTGCGGAGGTTTGATGAGTTAGTATGTTACCAACTTATTAGACTCATATTCATGAATTATTTCTATGCTTTAATTCTATTTAAGGGGATTTTAAGCCCTAGTTCTCTTATATGGAGTCATTTCTTGGAAAATAAAGTTTAAAAAATTTGAATTTTTAAATTTACTAAATATAATGGTGGACGAACCAATGTCTAGCAGGAGACAATCAACATCTTGTCGGCCTACTGTCAGTTGGCATTGGAGGAAACTATCTAGAGCACCGTCGGTTAACTAGCACTAAATAATCCATATTCATTTTTTGCTAATCCAAGTGTAGGTGCGACTAAAAGAATATACACTCAAGTGGTGTTGCAATCGGCACAGAACAATTCTAAACTCACATTTAGCTGGTTTTATGCAACTTAAAGAAATAAGCACAAGGGTTAAAATGTACTTGATGTTGAAAGTGCTTCATTTGTAAGGTTTCAAGAACAATATTGAGAATTGTGTAATTATGTACTCTTATCTTCTTCCCAATCGGGAATAGTTTGGATAATTTTGAATAGTTTTGATAGAAAATAGAGATAGAAAGTAGTTAATAAAGTTCTTACTTGAAAGAGGAGAAAACTCAGATTGTGTGCATCTCCAAACTTGGATTTCACTTTTGGATATTAATTTTGCTTGAAATAGAGTATTCCTTTATGGGTGTAATCTCTATTTCTCATGAGTAGCTAAATTTGTACCTAGGGGTGTGTGTGCAAGATGCAGGCATAAAACCCAATGGGTGTTGATTGATTAGCTCTAAAGGTGGTTGTTATGCATGGATCTGCTATTGTCTTGAAGTTTTAATCTTTAAATTAGTGGTTGCAAATATTGGTCGAACTCTCTAACACTATTTTGGCATGAGAAAGCAAAATAGAGTTGGGTAAGACTTCATTAGTGAGGACTTGTTAAATTAGTCGTTGGATAAGAGCTAGGAATAGTCTAATCTGACTAATTTCTCATTTAAGGGTAGAGATAGAGATAGTATACTTGCTCAAACAATGTTTAGTGTTTTGATTTTTATGTATTGGAGTTCGAGATAATCCAAGAGATATATGTTTGATAGTTTGAGAGAATATCGAATATAGCCTCTAGACCAAACTGTCACGACCCAACCCCGTAGGCCGTGACTGGTGCTCGATTTGAGCACCCAAACATACCCTTACCCCAAATTAGCATGTTAGTCAAGAAAACATAGGTAGTAATTAGGAAAGATCACTAAATAGATCACAAAAATAGATATAGGCACGAGGGTCGATAGACCATCATGAAACAAACAAAATCCAAGACATATGTACAAAACCCACAACATAACTCTGTCTACAGACCTCTAAAGATGATAGCATAGTTATAAGATGGGACAGGGCCCCGTCGTACCCCTGACCAACATATCCAAATATACAAAGATAAAGTCAGTACCAAAATACAAGCTCCGAACAAGAGAGCACTATCAATAACACAGCAGATGTCCTAAACTGGCGGATCAGCAAATCAAACTTCGGTACCTGCGGGCATATAACGCAGCCCCCGAAGAAAGGGGGTCAGTACGAAAAAATGTACCGAATATGTAAGGCATGGATTATACTAGATAAAATCATAATCTGAATAGTATGTACAGAATACAAAATAAATGTTCAGTATTTCAATATGCTTATCATAATCTCAAATCATATATGCAAAAACATATGCCATATTCGGACCCATTATGGGATTCGGTGAACAAAATGTGGTCGCCTCCCATCGTCGGCGCCACGGCACAGCATAACACCAGAGTAGGAAATATCTCTGTAACAAATCATATCATATCAGATGACATATCAAATCATATCGGATCATATCATATCGGATTATATCATATCCCAAACATAGGTGTACATGGCACAGCATAACTCCATGACATAACATACACCACCCCATGTACATGTCATACCTGCCCCCTCACGTCGGGACACGGCGAACAATGTAGAGAAATACGCACGAAAATATATCCTGGCCCAAGCTTAGTGAAAGAGTGGTTACAGTATACACGAGTGGAGTAGTGAGAAACTAAATGCAATTTAAAATTTAAAATATTTATACAAACTCGATAGCATGGTTTTGATAACAGGTCATATATAAAAGAACTTGAATACTAATAGTAGCGCAAATCTTTCCAACATCAAGATAGTCTATGTCAAAATAGTTTTTGGAATCGTCTCCATATTTCAAAATATATTACGGAACTTAACGGAATAATTAGTCGTATAATATTCGGAAGAGTAGCAAAAAATTTCTCTCAAATACTACCTAACATAAGCACGGAATAACAAAGAAAAATTCAGAATAGTGGGACCCACCTCGGTCAAATGAGGTGGCGTATACAAATTAGGTGCGTTAAACTTCATAACGTCATTTATAAGAGTTTTAAGGTAGTCGGAATTCATTTGTGCTAAATCTAGAAGTTTAGACAATTTTTCAAAAAATATTCATACATGCCTAATTCAATTCTATTGAATAGAAAAGGGGATATTTTGAGCGTCGATTCCGAAGAATAGAGTGATCCCCGAGGCTCGTATCCGCTCCTATAACATCTAGGACATGCCAAGTGAAGAAAAGGTAAAGCTTTACATACCTTATCGGCTTTTTACGGTTGTCCAACTTTAATTCCCGTTTCCATCAAAATCTACAATTGGTCACATTTACCAATTACTATTCATAAGACTTTAAGAATTCAATTTTTCCAATACTTGTCTACAAAAATTTCGGCAGCATCTCCCCTATATATATGACAACCTCGAGATTATAACTCGGCCACAATATCAACAACCAAGCCAACAACAACACCAATACCATCAATAATTAATTTAAATACACTATAACATAAATTGGTTTCTTTTCAACTAGTGCAACAACTTTCAACCAAACTTTGCATTTTTAAGTAAATATGAATATTTCATGTCCATAATTAATTTCAACTCATTCCAACATAGGTGAAAAATATTCCAAATAAGCTACCCAATTTTCATCAATTCCATATTTCACTCAAAAATTTCATAAATACAACAGAATATTATAATTCATTTTCTTCTTTCAACTTCATACTCAAATTCATTTCCTTCTTTCAACTTCATAATCAACAACAACAATCCATACTTGAACAACTTTACTTCCATAATATTATAAAATCATACTAAAAATACATAATTCCCTACAATCCATTTTAATACCAACTTAAACCATTTAAGCTTTCCTTTTGTTCCAAGAATCACAACAATAATTAACAAGCTATACAACCTTAATTTTTCCCATCTCATCACCTAACCCATATTTCCAACTTCAATTAATTTCATCCAACTTCCATTTTCAACATCAAATATTTATCATACTACTATTCAAATACTACACCAAAAATACTACACAAAAATTGAGTAAATCTTACTCATATAAAAATATGTATATATGGCACCATATTACCATACAAACTTTCATATTTCCTTAAATTCTACACACCCCTACTTACTACAACATCAACAAACTTCATAACACAAAGAAATTGGATTAATTCTTACCTTTTCCTTCTAACTTCTTCACTTAACCAAAGCTTCAAATCAACCAAACAAGCCTTCTATCTTCCAAAATAAGTTTACCATGTTATAAAGGACCCTTGATATAGTAGGAATACTAAGAGAAAGTAATTTTTGGGATGAAATTTCAAGAAGTTATGTTTTCCTAGCCTTGGCCGAACTCTCTCTTATTTTTCCTTAGTGTTTTTGGCTCCTCTATCTTCTTCCAATTCTCTTGAACATTCTAGGAGTTGGAAGATATAAGACCCTTAGATGAAATTACCATTTTGCCCCTCACCTTTTCTAATATTCCCAAGTTGAAATTCCAATTTTGTCCTTAACCTTTTGTAGTATTTCCATATGTGAAATTCCAATTTTACCCTTAAACTTTTTATAGTATTTCCACATGAGAAATTCCGATTTTACCCTTAAACTTTTCCAATATTTCCACATCCCAATTTAGTCATAAGAATTTTGTATCCAACAAAATCCAACATAGCCTTGTTACCATTATCCCCAAAATGTCGTAATGTGGAAAAATACGGGTTATAACACAAACGCTATTCATGTATTATCCAATTTGAATTTGATTTATCTTTGTCTATTGTGTTGAAACTCCATCACAATGCACACACCTTTAGTCATTTCCTATCTTGGTGAAAACTCATTTGTGCTAACTTCTTCCAATTGATACTTTTGATTGATCAATTTTATGTTCCCTAAATTCTCCCATTTCTATGTATACTTGTTGGAGAATACATAGTGCTCGTCTGTATTGAGTTGATAGATCAATTGAAGTGTAATCCTTTCGATCGGTCCTTTTGGTTCTACCTCAGCCTCATACATTGAGTATTGTTTTTGCATATGACTGTCTATGCCTTAATACACCCCAAATATTATTAAGATAAAAAAAATACTAAATAAAATATTTGTAAAGATTATGAAAACTTTTCAGTTCAAGAGTAAAAAATTGATATTTGGTTGAGAGAGAGAGAGAGAGAGACGCTGGTAAAAAATAGATCTTATTAAATGAGTCAGAATGTTATTAAGACTCTGCTACATACCTAATTCATTCAAATCTTTTCAAATCCATTAAGAAGTTTTTTAAAACTAGAAAAATATGGTCTTAATGAGTTGAATCGAATGATTAAGATTCAGACATAAAAATAAAACATACTTAATGGGCTGAATCTGAATGATTAAGATTCAGACCTTTATTAAATGCAAACAAATGAGGCCTAAGTATTTTTTAGATAAATTTAAAGGGATAGTTTCAAATATATACAATAAAGTAATTAGTTTACAAAAAATATAGTCATGTTTTTTATTTACGTAAACATTAGTCAAAAGTCATAGAAAATATACAGTGACTACACATTATGATACACTCAAAAATCTAACTATAGTTTACTTATACATGAGCTATACACTGACTATATTAGAGTCCGGAGCCAAAATGATTTTTTTTTTACAAAAAATCCAAAAGAGTAAATGATTTTGGGATCATACCAAAAGGAAAAAATTGCATGGCCCCATGCGACTTGCCCTTTTTTATTTGACTCCGTTAGTCAAACTTTAAGAGTAAGTGGCATTGGGCCATGCGACTTACCCTTAAAGTTTGTGGGTCCCTGCTCCTTCTTCCCACCTCCACCCCCATCCCACGCCCAACCCCAAAATATTTTTTTATAAATTAGTTTTTATTTAGTTTCATTTTTATGTTTTAGTTATACTCTTTTATTTTTTCGATTGAATTAAGCAAGTTAGTGTTGAAAAAATAGATCTAACTTACATAAATTGAAATTGTATTTCATTTAAATTATTTTCATAAAATTATTAGTTTTTAAAGTAATCAAAATCATCGTTAATTTATTTATAGTACGGAGAAAAAAATTCTTGCTATAATTAAAATAAATGTTATTATATTTTAAATTATTACTTATTGTGATTTACAGTTATTTTATTTTCTTTTCAAAAAAATAATTTAAAATTAGGGTAACTAGTAATTTAAAATTAATTATCTATTTGTTACATATTTGAAAACTACGTAAAAAATACTAATTATTATAACTATCATACTATAATATATTTAATTATAATATATGGACAATGCAATTTTATTAGACACTTTATTTATTATAGCCTTATACATCTTTATACTAATATATATTAACAATGACTATGTCATTAACTAATACTCCATATGGATGAAGACTAATAAACAAATCAAAATGACGTCGTGAATGATAATATTAAAAAAACTAACATTTCTTTTATTTCCTAATTTTACTTATATAAAAGCCATGATTTCACATGATCTATATTATAGAAGACATGGCATCAACATGGTTGTTTAGGTGACAATTAAAAATTGCATTGAGGGAAATTTTGATAAGAATTTGCACGTACCGTCTTTGTGGCGACGTAACCATTTTTAAAAAAGGCTAAGGTGCAATTTGGTCATTGCATCACATGGTACGTTGCATTTCAACATCTATAGTATGTTACTAATTATAGTAGCAAATAGATAACTAATTTTAAATTACTAGTTACCCTAATTTTAAATTACTTTTTTGAAAAGAAAGTTAATAAAATAACTATAAATCACAATTATTAATAATTTAAAATACAATAACAAATATTTTATTTATAGCAAGTTTTTTTTCTCCGTACAATAAAAAATTAACGATAATATTAATTACTTTTAAAAAATAATAATTTTATGAAAATAATTTAAATGAAATACAATTTCAATTTATGTAAGTTAGATCTACTCCTTCAACAGTAACTTGATTAATTCAATCAAAAAAATAAAACAATATAAAATAAAACATAAAAATAAAACTATATAAAAGTAAAAACTAATTTATAAAAAATATTTTGGGGTTGGGGGTGGGCAATGGGGTGGAGTGGGACGAAGGAGCAAGGCCCCACAAACTTTGAGGGTAAGTTGCATGACCCCATGTGAGTCGCATGGGGCCATGCGACTTACCCTTAAAGTTTGACGTTAAATGAAAAAAGGCAAATCGCATGGGGTCATGCGTTTTTGCTCTTTTGGTATGATCCCAAAATTATTTACACTTTTGGAATTTTTACAAAAAAAAATTATCCTTTTGACTCCGGATTCGACTATATATTACGATACACTCAAAAAATTGAATATAACTTAATTATACATGAAGTATACATTGACTATACAAAAAGTATACACTGACTATTCAATCCCAACTAACTCAAAATTTCTTCTAGACAGTCCCAAATTTTAGATATAAAATCATCTTGATATTTCGAATCTTTTGATATATAATTTGTTTGAAACGATTCACTTTGCGATATGTTAAATTTTTCATCAAGCTTTAAAACTTTAATGGCTGATTGATCACGGAAGAAGAAGGAAGGAAAATTGAAAGCAACAAGGAGAAAAAGAATAAGGAGGAAGAGGAGAAGGAAGGAAGGAAGAAACCATTAATGGCTAAAGTGTAATGAAGAAGAAAAAGTAGATTCAATAAGTTTAGGTAATTTTAAAAAGTTGGACCAATTTTCTCGTAAATAAAATGACGGAGTAGCCATTTTGCGTAATTATCCCAAATTTAAAAGGCAAATTATATATTTTCCCTATTAAGTTTTAATAATACAAATAAATGAAGAATAAAGTGCTCAAAAGATTTGGTCATTTGAATGCTGAAATGAAAACGAGGAGGGAGTGTGAATGTTATATTTTTGAACTTTTGGGGCAAACTGAAATATAAAACCATATGGAAGATCTCTCGGCGCTCTCCTAAAATTCAAATTAGGTCTGTGTTGGATACCAATCTTTGCTCTCCCAGTGGAGTTTCTCTTTCGAATTCCAATGTCTTTAATGTACAATGACCTCTTCTCTTCTCTGATTTCTGATATCAAATCCTACAACGGCAAAGACCCTCTTCTCCCTTGGCTCCGGTAAGCATCCATCAAACAAGACTCTAAATTCTTTTGAATCCATTTTTCTAACTTCCCATTATTATTTTGGTTTGATAGAGGAATAAAGAAAATGAAAGAGTCACTTCCTCCGCAGCTGCTCAAGGAGAAACTCCCAAGATTTCTTCAGAAATGTGCACAGACTTTTGAGACCGATCGCCGTTATGCTAATGATATGCGTTATCTTCGAGTCTGGTTACAACTGGTAACTTTATTTTTTGTTTGTTGCTGAACTGGATCATTCTTTCGATTGGACTGTATGTATTCTTTTCCTAAAATGTAATGAAACTATTTGTCCTATCTGAATTTATTGAAGAAAATATATTGGTTATACCTTGCAAATATTAATAATTTAGAGAAATGAACAATTTCATTGATTTGCTTTACATTTTGAGTCATTAACTATACTCTCATTTGCATTTGTTTTTTGTTTTTGTTTATGTAGATGGACTTTGTGCATGACCCAAAATCGGTACTTAAAACCATGGAGTCGAATCGTATCGGGATGAAAAAGTCTCTGTTTTACCAAGCATATGCCCTTTATTATGAAAAGATTAAAAAGTTTGAGGCTGCAGAGAAGATGTACCAATTGGGCGTGCAGAAGTAAGTAACTAATAGCTAGTTGTGATTTTAAATTTATTGAGTTATTAGTTTTAAGAACCTTTACTTAACATTCTTTTTGCATCCAAATCTTCTATTATTATAGAAATACAGCGACAGAGTTGTGGTCAAATGCTGTGTATTGATCATTTCTTATTCAGTTCAATTGACATTCCAAATTGTTGTTACACTTAAATGAAAAAGATGATTTTCATTTGTTTAGGGGTATCTCAAGAGAAGGGGAGCCTTGGAGCAACGGTAAAGTTGTCTTTGTGTGACTAGTAGGTCATGGGTTTGAGTGGTGGAAGCAGTCACTAATGCTTGCATTAGGGTAGATTGTCTACATCACGCTCCTCCGAGTGCGGCCCTTCCCCGGGCCATGCTAACACAACATGCTTTGTGCATTGGGCTGCCCCTATTTCTTAGGGTATCTCAAGTCATATTACTCTCTAGGGATATGTTAACCCTTTAAGTAAATTTTGTTCATTTTGTCATATTTAGTAAAGGTTAATTATCCTTTCAAAAGTGCAATGCAAATTTAAACGTAGGGTGCAAACCAAATGTAACCCTCAGCCAAATTGATTATCCTATTTGTACACACTTTCTCCTTGAGTTATGGATATTACCATGCTCTTGAATGTCTGGTAATAGTTTCTTTCCTATGGCCAATTTCGGGACGTGATCAAGCAGTATTAGTGCAGATGCATGTCTTTGCACCATTAGTTTTGGTAATTTAAGTTGATTCACTTTACTTGCTTCATAGGAAATTATCTGAACTTTCTTGTATGAAGTTGCTACATTGTGTGTTTTTTGATATATGTTTTCAAATTCAAAAGCAGTGTTGTTCCCTAGAGCTATTTAGAAGAGAAGTGCCATCAGGTACCCATGTTTTTTTTACTCCTTTTCCCTTCATGACTTAGGGATATATGTACGGCTTTCCTTTATTTGTATGAATTTTCTTTCTATTAATGCTTTTTAATCGCAGAGCCCTGTTATCAGATTATCTAATCTTTTAATCCTGGTAAATTATGGAATCCTTTTTTTTAATCATTATCTGCTTGCAACAACTTAGCTAGGCGACAGCCCTTATCCCCTTGCTAACTTATTTGAATAGTGTGACCTGGTTTATGTTGGTTATGTCTTTTTCCACTAAATGCATGAAGGACGGTTCTGGAAACAAGTGGTTTCAAACGCTGCTTAACAGATTTCTGTTTCATTCTTCAATGAACAGGCTTGCCGAGCCACTTGATGAGTTACATAAGTCATATGAGCAGTTCCTTCATCGCATGGAGCAGCGTAAGAATAAGAGGATGCAGGTTGATTACAATGGTCATATTGTCTACCAAATGTCTTCCTTTTGTTTATATGAGCCATTAATTGATTATAGGAATATGTTCTGCAGCGCCAGGAAGGAAAAAATAAAATATCTTCTTTTGGTGCTAAAAACATCATTTTGAAGAACAACGAGACTAGGGAAAATAATGAGAATTTAAGTGGAAATGAAAGCAATCCTGTCATCAGCAAGGATCAGTTACCCAATGCACGATCCAAGCATTTAAATATGAAAAATGAGGTTGCCATTTCACAAGGCTCCAGGAGAGAGTCACAAGTGAACAAAACTACTCATAGTGGTCCAGCCCTTCAGAAGGAACTCAGGATTGGCCTCAGTCAAAATATTCATGTTGGAGACACTACAGAAACAGATAGACGCCGAAATTTTACTGGTGAAGACACAGTTGTAGTTAAATTTGTTGGTAATGCCATTGTTGGGAAGTCTGATGTCGAAGATGCACGACATCATGGTCTGGTGGAACCTACCGTTAATACAAAGGAGGCCATACATGCAATTAATAGCATGTTTCGAGAGCCATTAGAGCCATCTCTTGCTGGAAAACATTTGCGTAGAAACCAGCCAAAAGTTGATCAGATATCAAACAATGGTTTTGAGGTATTTATTGACGAAAACACTGATAGTGCTGTTGGATCTTTTCACCAAGCCTTGGCAAATGGTGCATCAGTGCCCCAAAGCACAAGACTTGACACTCAAGAGCCCATGCAGGAGCCATTTCAGATATATATTGATGATGACGACCCCAATGATTTGATGGAGGGAGTTCATGAACTGGATAAATTAGATATGGGTAACTTAAACAATTTGACTGGATGTACTATTGAAGATGGAAACGTTAAAGGTTTTGTGTTTCCTAGTCCAACTGATGTTACATCAGAATATTCTAGAGATCCAAATGTTGAAAGGCCGCCTCAAGTAAGACTCCGTAGGGAGGACACAGTTGTATACAAATTTGTTGGTTCCACCATTTCAGAAGAATCAGCCGTTGAAAATGTTTGCCATCATGGCCTTGTAGAACCAACAATTAACTTGAAGGAGGCTATGGATGATATTAATAGCATGTTCGGACGGCCAATTGAGTTTACAAGGAAAAGGAAACCGAAGAAACAGGGATTAGCACCTAAGACGGAGAGAGATAACAGTAGGTTCTTGATACTTCCAGATGATGAGCCACACCATCAACCTAAGAGTTCCCTGCCAACTTCATCGTCAAAAAGGGATAATGACTTGTTTGAGAAAACCGTGTGCACAAAGGAGGCTATGGATGAGATAAATAAAATGTTTGCGATGCCATTGGATTTCTAAGACGCTGGTAAACTCTTAATTTTTTCTTTCAAGCTAGTAATTTCTTCTTTTTTATCTTTTAAAATATATAGAGAGTTTGAGTTTTTTGACTGGTTTTGTTTTCCATTGCGTCCTGACTAAATTTTGAGACATGGGAGATGGATCTGACACATCTAATTTGGTCATATTTATGTTGAAGTTTGAGATCTTACAGTACAAACTTATAGAGAGAGAGAGAGAGGAGAGTCAATTAGGAAATGAGCAAAATATTGCTTGCAATGTGAAGAATGTTGCACAATTGGCTTACAGAGAAAATGAAAATGTATACTCAAGACTCTTGGGAAAGCATAAAACGAGTAAAAGATCAAAAGATAAAAGTACATGGTGGAAATCAATTAATATTCTGGCTTAGGAGGGCAGTAAGCTGGTCGGAAAGCGAAGGGGCCTGCAGCATAAATTACAGCCTCATAATTACTTCGCCTCAATGTTTTGTCTAAAAATCGGAGTCGAGCACCGGTGATTCCATAGTTGACATTAGTGAACACATCGCAGTTTTCCAGAGGAGAGTCGACCAGTTTTACACGGCATGAATGTAGAGGATGGTCAAGATAAGAATGCCCCATTTTGAAGCCATCCAGCTGTGCAAACAAGTAGCCATTTTCATCTGTTTTAAATGCCTTGTAGAAGCTCACTCTTTTCATGTAATTTTTGCAGATAACACTAACTTTAGCTGCTGCAATGGGCTTAGCTCCTGACAGAGACCAAGATCCATAGTTATCACAGCTCTGGCAGTAGACCATGCCTTCAACCACCAATTGGGCAGTCTTTTCTACAGACTTCGTTCGCACATTGTCATAGGCGGTTATCAGTGGAAAGGCTAATGCAAGGAGCAAGGAAAAGATCAGGACAAGTTGGCTGCTTGCCATCTTCTTGAAAAGATGTCGTTGAGCTTATGTTAGTTTTGGAATGTGATTCTGCTTTGAATTTAAGTTCATTTGAGTTAGATTCCTATATATAGTTTTTGGCATCGTTTTGTCACTAATGTTGTCAAGAACGTGAATGCTACTAAACCACATTTGTTGAATGAGTATTGATCCTCAATTGTTTCAAGACGTGATGACCATCTTCAAAAGTTGATACATTGTATAATAGTTTATGAGTGTCAATGCCTTATGCCCGCCTAGATTCTTCTACGTGCAAACAACTTACCCCTCCTCTAACGTGGTAGGTTATGTGACCCCAACCTACTTGAAAATTTTGTGAGAAGGGCCAGGATTACCATTATAGTTATCTCATCCCAAGTGTTATACCAGTAAAAGGAAATATTGCTTCATTCGTATTCCGTAAAGTTTATCAAATTAATGGACTCTTACTATCACAAATTCAATATTGATTTCAAAATACATGATTAATACTGGAAAAGTTTAATAAAAAATAATGCTTATTATTCAATTGGTCAACATGTGTATCCGTATGTTTGACCTTTTTCCAGAATTAAAAAAAAGAATGAAATTTCTGAATTAAGAAAAGTTAAATGTGATTTCATGTTACTTTTGCTGCTAGTCCCTCAATCTCAAGAAGTGAAATACGGCATTTTGTCGGAATTGGTTTAACATGATGTCCTGTCAATTGTCAAATTATTGTTTTCGAATTCTCGGAGCTGGCGAAAATGAGGGAGTTCAGCATGAAATAGGGATATTTTGGTTCGCCTATAAATGATGCAAGATTACAAATGCAAGTATTGTTCATATTGCGAATAAACAATAGTACGAGATTGTTATTTGCTGTGACATATATATATTTACCAGGATAGTAGTGCAGTGGTGGGACTACTTCACTCTTAACTAGGCTTCGGGTTTAAGCCTTAGGTATGAAGAAATTTTACTGGGAACGTCACCCCCGAATGAACTCTGCAGTGTGTGACTCGAATTTAGTCGAGCCTCCAATACGGGCTCCGGACATCGAGTGGAAAATAAAAAATAAAAAGAGAGAATTGTTATTTGCTAAATAATGTTGTAGTGATTTTTAAAATTTTTTGGATAATATTGTTTTATACAGTTACAGACATAGAGGCTGTTGCTTTGTTACTAGTGATGGTATATAAGTAGCAAACACAGGCTAACTTATCATAAATAGTTCTAAAAACTAATTTAGTAGAAGTCATCCCTTCTTGGTTTACTTTAATCAGAGGTATGACAGAATTTGGTGGGGTTAGCATAGTAGCTTTTGTGGACGATGTTAACTTGGAATAATTGTCATTTTCGCAAATAAGTAAGAAATGCTGAGTTTTCTTTTGTATTTTCCCCCATATTTTTCACAAGAAAATTAGTTATAGTTCATCCATTTTTTTTATATATGTAAACAGAAATACTCTTGTAAATATCAATCATGTGTCTAAGCATTTAAATAATACCTAAAAGTTTTGTGTGTGATTACACTCCTAAGCTACAATATTAAAAAAATCAATTAGTTAAATTAAGCAATTAAAGAACCTTTTTTCAAGAATCGTTTTAAGCCGAATATTAGTTGATAAAAGTGATCGTGCTAAAACCTTAATATTAGGGTGATGCCTCATACCTTTTCACGGTCAATAGAATTCCTCACCCAATTTTTTATTTACATATGTCAAAAATAAAGACTTATTTTCTTTTGATTACGAATTCATAAGGTGATTGAAACACCAAAAATGTCATGTGAAGATATCTAACATTCTAGGCTTTTTATGTCTTTATTTATTATCCATAAAAAGATGTCTTTATTTCAAATTATATCTTGTATAAAATAATACACAAATTTAAGCATAACTTATGCGGGTATTACTTACTGAAAAAACGATATAGTTAAATTTGTTATGAGGTCAAGATTCACACATACTGATTTAATTTGTTGATTGATGCATAAGAAGTTGAATTTATAAACAAATGATCTTAATAAGAAAAGAAATGAATAAGAAAAATAAATTGAATGAAACATTTGAGTTCAATTGCTTGATGTTAGGTCCGGAGAAGATAGAGTATGAACGATCTCAGTTTTGAGATGATTTAATAGATGATGTTTGAGAGGTAAGATTTAGTAAAATATAGAAAGCTTAGAGCAAAAGTGTAACACTTCGAAAGTGTCCAACACAGATAAATCTGAAAAATGCAGAAAAATTATTGTAGTCCACAGAAAGTGGGTTTTTACTGGAGGCGTTTACGATCCTTATAAAGTTTCACGGACCGTAGATGCAACTCGTACATTGAACTTTAGAAGTTGAAATATTAATTCTGAGGTTTGCAAGAGGCTTTACAATTCGTATAAATTTTCATGGATCATAGACCTGGTCATAGACCATCTTCAACAACTTGGAGAAATTTCTTAAACATGATAAAGGATTTTTACGAGTCGTAGAAGAGTTTACGGATCGTGAATTTGGTCTGTAGAATGAAGTACTGAAACTTCATAAATACAGAGAAAATCTCTGACTTTTACGGTCGGCTACGATGGATCGTAGAACCCTTTTCGGACCATAGATCTATCCATACAATGAAACTTCAAAACTCAGGTTGCTCATCTTTTACGGGCACATGTAGAAGTCGTACTGATTTCTACAGACCATTCTGAATTTCAAAACTCAAAAGGCATCCGTAGCTGTCATCTGATATTTTTACGCAAGGTTAATTGGGTATTTTCTCACTCTTTTAATTCTTATACTCTGTCTTCTTGGACTCATTTAGGAGAGTTCAACTAATTCATAAACACCCTAACTTTCCATTCACTCTCATTCTCTCAAAAATTAAGGTTTCTTCTCTCCTAAGTTTTCTCTCAAGGCAGGATCAAAGGTTTCAAGTATCAAGTCTTTCCTCCCAAATTCAAGCTACGATTTTGTTCAAGGTATGTGGGAACTTCATCAATGGATCTCTCTTCACCCATTGAGTCTCAAAAAAATTCCTATTTTTTCAAGTTATGATTTATCCCAATTCTAGGGTTTTATGGTCTTCATGGGTTTGTATTGAATTTAATTGATTCTTCAAGTATGGTCTCTAATTGTCTGAATTCAGTTGTAATTCATATTTTCAAGTATTTTAATGATCTAGAAATTTATGCTATGTCTCATACATGTCTATGATTATCAGATTTTCATGATTTTAGATACTTTCAGATAAAGAGTCTTTCAGTATTTAACAATTATCATGATTTTGATATTTTCGAATAGAGTATCTTCAATTATTATCAATTTTAATAATAATAAGATTATCAAAAATATAATTTTATCAGATTATTACTGTATAAGTTTTATGCATATTTTTCATTGAGAGTATACTTAGCACCGAGTGTACTCTTGGGATGAAGGTTTTCATTTAGCGTTTGTGGACCTTTAGTAGAAATTACTAAGCCCTAAAACTACGTGCTACCATAGAATTTATCTCAGATAGGCATTAGCTAGTGTATCCACCTTAGCTCAGATATCATGGTCTATAACTTGGCAAGAATGGACACCCTTTTTTTGATGTGAGAGCATTACACTGAAGTCCATTTTTAGCTCACATGATTTATCTCAGTTAATGATATCTTCCATAGTCAGACTTTCAAATTATTTCATTGATCATTTATTTCAGATATTTAAGTCCATTTACTCACTTTTCATTCTTTTTACTTGATCATTGCATCAACATATTTTACAAACTTATCATGTTCAGATATCATGATTACTTATGCATGTTGTTCATATTCAGTACATTTCATCAAGTAATGGCCGCATACTTTTCTCCCTATATTGTTTTAGTATATAGGTTCTAACGCTCCTTATCCAGCTCGCGGTTAGTGCTGTCTCAGTTTCTGCTAGTAGCCAGTGGGTGAGTTTTCATGTTCCGAGGACGAGTTTATCTTTTCATTCAATATTGTTATTTCACTTTCAAACAATTTAGAGTTAGCTAGTGACTCGTCGTAGAAACTCACCTATTTAGTAGAGGCTTTTAGACAAACATTTAGATTTCTCCTATATTGATTTTCAGATATTATGTATTTTGATATGTTAGACTCTATTAGATTTTTCATGTTGTCTTCCACTTTTCAGTTATACCTTGTGTTGCTATGAGTCTTAGTGTCATGCCATGCTATAAGGTTAGCTTGGGGGCACTTGTGTCTCTAAAAAGTATTTTAATGATCTAGAATCCTTCAATAAAGACCACGAGTTTCTACTTTTTTTCTAAAATGATCATTCGACAAATTCGATAATGATGCAAAATTGAGTTAATTGGCCAGCCTCTAAATTGATCACCGAATCAACAAAATTTATACGAATACCTCTTCAATCGTTTATGCCAACAAAACTCATATGGACACATCTTCCATCGTCTATGTCATATCATCATTGGGATTCATCATGATGTTACGTTTTCATTCTTTATGCAGTTAAGTACATACATCATTTTTTAATACTAATAATTCCCCTGCATTTCAGACATGATATCAAATATGACCTAGAGGAAGAATACTTTCAAAACTTTGATAAATTAGTGAGTAAAATGTCTTCTTCCACTCCAAAATACTTCGGCCCCACTGCTTTAACTGTGCATGTCATGTGTGGCTTAGATATTGAATGAAAACCGGTACGTTGATCAAGTTAGTTATGAGTACTTTCTATTATTTATAAATAGTGCTATTCACATTATTTCTTGATTTTTACGATCCTTTCAACTTTTCTATTTATCTGAATTTCTAAATTTTCTCAAACCTTAGCAATTTCTTATCTTCAAATCTTATTATGTTCATCGTTTTACGAGTTCTGTCAATTATTTCTTCTTCGTATTTAAGCCTTAATGAATCTTTTCTTCTTAGTGGCGGCTCGAAGAAAAGCAAAAGAGGTCACTACTAATGCTAATGCAAAAATTAACGGAGAAAAAATTGTCAAACTGGATTGGTCCAAAAAACTGACTCAATCCTTCAATTTTTTTAAACTTTTTTTAATAGATAATCGATAGACGGACATCAGATTTTTTATTTTACTCAAAAATGCTTTGTGTTCATTTTTCTTTTTAAAATTAGTTGTTCCGATGCTTTTTGATATTTCGTTATTTTTTATGCAACTATCTTCCCCTCTCACCCCCTTAGTGTTTGAGTTCAAACTAAAGAATCGGACACTAGTACTCATTTCTACCAAGATTGATAATAGGCACATGTTGAATCTGCAATATGCTTGTTGTCAACTCATTAAAAATTCTTGTTAGAAAAATTTAATTGAAATAAACATTGGTCGGAAAAAAAGTGCAGCATGCATCTTTTAGAATTCGGGTGTTCTTATCAAAGTGAGCTTTGCACAAATATTTCTTGAAGTGGCTCCATTTTTTCTGAGCTTTCTTCTTCCCGTGTCATCATTCACACCCTAAATTTGGATCCTTGTTGATTTGGATTGTCTGTGTCCTTTCTTGTATTTGAATTTATTGAATTCTCCAGTAATTCATTTTAGATTTTAACGACATTGAGTCTTTCATTTGCCTTTATACCTACAAAAATGATCTTAATCTAGGCCTTATTATTAGAAATAGATATACATCTCGTAATAATTTTCTTTCATTCCTCATTATTCAAAGTAATTAATATTTTAGTATCTGATCCCCCTTAAGTTTGAAGTACTAACCTTCTTAATAAATTGATACTTATCATCTACTTTAACTTATCTTTGTGTTCTCCCTTGCTTAGCTTATTCCTTTTTAAAAGTTTTAGTACCGTGGAGGACTTTGAGCAAAGGACATGATGACGCTGGAGACATTGCCTTAGTTCTCGAGTGGTCTTCACAAGATTTAAGGCCATCTTCTCTGACGTCCTCCACATGATGTGAAATTGCTTATAATCTCAGCACAACAAAATGAGGATGATGTGCCTTTACTTTTTAGGATTACCGAACACTTTTCCGAACAATTCCTTGATCCTTTGTCTTATTGATGAGGTCTTATGAGTTTTCTTCTTTCTATGTGTAGCAATAGATGAAAACCTGCATTCTCTAAATCATTAAAGGATTCCCACTTTCTAATTTTTTAGATAAATTCATAGATGACCATTGTGTCATGAGAACCAGATATTTCCATCAGTAATTTGGAACAGATCTTTTGAGTCATCCTCTTTTTTAATTCTTGGGATCATTGTGCTATCCGTTTTGAGATTAAAATTAAAAATAATTAAGGTCAAATTAAGCATACTCTAGTTGTTATTATTTTTTTAGATCAAAATAAGTTTACCTCCAAGCATGGATATCATTATCGATTACTCATCTATTGGCGTTCAAATATCGATTATGTATAAATAATATATCTTACGTTTTTTTGTTCACCAATTCGAATGTGATGATAACCTCACCTTGCCTCATATCATCTTATTCCTTTTAAGATCTTCATGCAAGTGAGTTTGGTCGAGCTACCTAGATTAATCAACACATGCTTAGTCATAAAATTAATAAAATTTAAAAGAAGTTTGGAATGACCCTCAAAGTCATTTTCATCTTCTTTTGATCTTTTCAACTTTTAGAAATTTCCTGTAGCGGCCCCAAGTCATTTATGACATGCTGGCACTGCCAGTTCGGATGCCTAATCGTTCGTTTGGGTTTTATGCCCGATTTTCTATTTTAAAACTTTTGGAGTTTGAAAGGTTGACTTTGGTAAAACCTCCAGGAAAATGACCTCAGAATGAAACTATGATGATTTCATCAGCTCTGGAATAGCTAAATTAGGCTAGTAACATGGTCGGTATGAGTATCGAGATAATCGGTGCAAGTTTGAGGTCATTTGGAGCTTTAGTCTTTGAAATTTGGCTTAAGGTTGACTTTGGTCAACGTTCTTGGTAAATACACTCGGATTGAAATTTCGTCAGTGTGGTTAAATATAAAATGCCGAATTTGGTCGACCTTTCATGCGGTATTCGATGTTTTTGATCTCATTTTGAGCCTCCTTGTAGAATTGGCAAAAATGGTGTGTGGGTGTGGGACCCACTTTTTGTCGAGATGACCTTGGATGAAAATTTTGACTGCGTCATTGAGTCCAGAATGTTGAATGTGGTGGGGTAGCTTACTCCATTTGCATGCACGAAATACGAATTCCGAGCACCTTGTCGGAGTATTTTTCCAACTCCAAACTCAGCTGGTGCAACCCTTGCTAGTGCATCATGGATTATTCTTCGCGTTCACGAACATGATCCTTGTGATCGCGAGGAATGGTCCAACAGACCTTCGTGTTCGCAAACCTGGTCCTTCCGATTGTGAAGAATGGTCAGGCTAGCCATCGTGATCGCAAACCCGATCCTCACGTTCGCGATAGTCATTTGTCTGGTCCTTTTAATCAAGGATCGACCCTTTTTTCAGCCCGACCCCTCCATTTTTTCTTGCAATTTTGGGAGCTAGGAAGCTCCAAATTGGGTGATTTAAAGTCCTAGAGCTTCGTTTTGGTTGTGGTTACACAGTGGAGTATTTGGAGAAGTGTGAAGATCAATAATTTGAGGTAAATTCTTCCCCCAATGGGGCTTCCCAAGATTAATTAAGGCTTTAATGGTGAAATTATTTGTTGAGCTGTTTTCTCCCAGTTTGAGCATGGAGTTACTCCTCATTTTGGGGTACAAGTTCTATAATGCGTTTAGAACCTTTTCACAAAGTCATTTTTAGAATTCCCATTGCGGATCCCATAATTCCCCTTTTAACCCAATTTTGGGTTTGTTTTTGAAAAATGCGATTTTAGTGTCAAAATATTTGTATTGATGAGGTGATCGGCATTTTGATAGCATGGAGGAAATTAGAGTTGTTTTGGAGTGTAAAGCTACCAAGAAATGGACTTGGAGCGCGCGTGTTTGACTTCGAGATAGGCTAAGGTCTCCTTTCTTTTAATTGAGCTTCATGAGGTATTGTTTAGTACAAATTGTATGAGGTTTGGATTGTATGTGATGAGTTAGACTTGATTCGTAGATTCTTGGTTCTTTATCCCGGTGTGAGCCTTAGGCTATTTTTCTTTAGGTTACTTTCAGTCTAGTTGGTAAAATTATTGACTATGCCTTAGTTTGGGCTTGATTAGCCTATTTTAGGTGGCTTGTTTGAATTTTATGGTGGTTGAAGAATTTGTGCCTTAGAATTGAGTTTGGGTTGATCCTTAGTTGATGTAACTATTATTGACAGAAATTTCTGAGACTTAGTGTCATTCACTTCTGTAGTATCTATTTTGAAGCCTTGATATAGTGTTTTTCACCTAGTTAGGCTTGTGAATTACTATTGGATCCCGCTTTTGGATTTAGAGCTAGAATCCCCTATACTTTCTTTTTGCCATTTGGCGGGGCTAGCTGTATTTATATTCTCGGGGTTGTAATCCAGTGGATCTAGAGGTATTGATTGACTAGCTAAGCACCTGTTTCCTCATATCCTCCTCCTTGTTACCCAGTTAGGGTGAGTTCCCATTTGGGCCTTTTGGTTGAGTTAGAGGAGTACATTTGAGCTTTAGGCCTTGTTTGGAGGTCGGTTGCATTGATAGCCCTGTTTTCATGCTCTAAAGGATAAGGTGCTTATGACGTCATTATTATATGTGATTGTGCATGTTATTTAGGTGTTAGTGATGACATGCACTATATTGGATTCTTATTTTCTCACGGATGTAGTCGACTCCAGTGCATGCATTAGTTCTTGAAATTGATTTGAGAAAGTTGGGTGGTAACCCAAACTATTTTTATACTGATTTTCAAATGGGGGTCGTACTACCTTTATTACTACTATTTACAATGAACTGAAGGCATCAAAGATGCGCTCATTTTTAAGATATTGATTCGAGGTATCGAGGATATGCTTATTTTATGATATTGGTTTGGTCGGAGAGAGTTCTCGGCCCTTTTTATTCTGATTTGACTATTTATCTCCGGTCATCGTGACAACGTGGATTTTGATTATCGGACATACAGATTGATATCTATATTGATATAAGACCTGGATGGAGACTAGGCAGGTATATAGGGGCGTTCACAAGTCCCTCATGGCGATTCCATAGAGGCGCATGGGTCCTACTTCCTGGCCGAGACTGGAAGTAGGTGTATATATATTGTCATGAGGCACTTGGCATTGATGGTACTACTGGATTTACTACATTACTTTCATTCATATATGCATTTCCTATCACCAACATAGTTGTCTATATTTCTCGGTAGTATGGGATACCGTACGAGTTTACCTATTTGTGAGTGAACCTCCTGGGCACATAGGGTCCCAGGAGGTATTGTTTGACTATTTGCGAACTTGTGGCTATATAAATGGTGGTCTTTTGTTTGAAGGTAGCTACTGCTCTTGTTCTTATTTGTCTAACATTTTGTGCAGGTATTTAGTTTATGCGGTCCTTTAGGTCTTTATGTGATATATTAGTTTACTTCTGTTATTAGGTTGTCACTTAGTTGTCTCCCTTAGTAGTGTGTTGTCATGTTTAAGCCTTGGGCCGGCGCTACCAGGTACATCCGTGGTTTCCTTGTTTGTTTCCTATATCCTCTCTTTCTTATATTTGATGCTTCTTATTGCAGGCTTCCGTATCATTCTTGTTAGTTACTTGTGATATATACTCCTTGCTTATATGTTCTTTATACTTGCTTTATCTTTGGCGCTTAATCGGCCGATACCTACTGAGTGCCACTTGTTGATACTCATACTACACTTCTGCACCTTGCAGATCATAGTACGGGTTTTCACTACTGATTTGGATATCGTGCGAAGCAGCTCATGAATTTTGGAGACTTGGGTGAGCTCTTCGCGATTAGAGTTGCCTATCTTCTTATATTTTGGGTTTGGACTAGTCTTTATTTTGTATTCGGAGAATTTCTATATTACTATTACTATTATGGTATTTGTATAAATATTGTACTTCCTTGTTTGGTTTAGTAGCTCCATCCTTCACTTATTTCCCTTGGTGATTGATGGATTGACGCAATAAATTCAAAGTGAGGTGCCATGGTGTATGCTTTTCGCGGATGACATAGTCCTGATTGATGAGACTCGTAGCGGAGTTAACGCTAAGCTGGAGGATTGGAGATATACCTTGGAGTCTAAAGGGTTTAAG
>NC_077244.1:38797448-38819948 GCF_947179165.1 Solanum dulcamara | reverse complement strand
TACTTAGCCCATCATGGGTCTAAGTTATACAAAAATAAATAAAAGAAAGTAAGAAACAAGTACCTGGAACACCACCAGTCTCCTGGGGTTGTGTTGCAAACTTCAAACTTTATTTATTATACAACAATTTATAACTATTACAAACTTAAATTTTTATAGAGAGAGAGTTGTAGAGAGAAGGGAGAGGGGTCTCAGAGCCTGTCCGAAAGAATGCAGAATGCATTCTTATATAGAAGGAAAAATAAACAGTAAAATCAAAAAAGTCAAAAAGGTCACAGTGCCAAACAGTAATGCACAGTGCCGAATAGTAAAATTGTACAGTAATGGCATCTTTTTCAACACTAGAATAGTAAAATCACTGTTAGCACAGTAAAATCTACTGTGTAGCTGTCTAAATCTGTCTGAAGGGTCGCTGTCATTCTTGTCCATTTTAAATCTATTTATTTTTGTATTGTAGAATCTCTTTTTCAGCCTTCTTGATAATGTCAGGAATCTCATTAGAGGCTATACTGTTCACACTCTGAGAATCATTAAAAAGGTTATCATCTCTAGAATTATCTGGCATTGAATCATCATCAGTTCCAAATTGGGTTTGAATATCCTTCTTAACTTGCTCCATGTATGCGGCAACAAGTTCTTCTTGGGTCAATAATCCACCTTTTTTAATTTATAATTTTCTTGTGACTTTGGCAAAATGGCTTTCTTCTTCGGAAAGTTTAATTTTATCAAACCTGCCATATTTAATAATAGCTTTGCCAATATCATTTAACAACTCCTGGCCGTATAACTTGCCATTTTGATCTTTCTGGGTCAATTTTGATCAAAACTTTGTATGAAAAAGTCTGCAAATACAGGGTATGCCGTCTGAATCGGCTGTGACTTCAATAGTCCATCTAAAAATCCAAGGGATAGAGAATTCCAAGAAAAAATTCATTAATGGAGTTCTAGAGAACAATCTATCTTCTTTGTCTAATTCAACAATTTTGGGAGTTGCTTCAATCCAAAGAGAGTACTGGTCTAGAAATAGTGATGGTAAAATTGTGTTGGAGGATTCGAAAAAAGACCACCATTTAACAAACCAAGTTGGGATTGTCGCACTTTTAAAAACATGGTGACAAATTTTGATGAACCATGAATGCTTATGGTCATCATTTTCATAATAAAGAGTTTTTGAAAATGTTTCCACATAATCTCAGTAATTAAAATTTACAATGGTTTTTGCCACTGGGTGTGAATATTGAGAATCTTTGAGGGTGCTCAATCCCCATTCTTCAGGTAAAATTAATTTTTTAATAATAATCTTAGAGTAAGTAAAATATGATTTATTAGGGCCTCCAGTGTTATTGTCGGTAATTTCCATTGACCCCGTTGATGTCAAAATCATCTCAAAGTGTAATCTATTTTTATAAGTCTGCATTGAAAATAATGCATTGTTTAAATATCTTTTCATTATGACCCATGAATTGTGCTTCCATTGAAAATCTTTTGGGTATACATATAAAATCAATTCTTTTTTTGAATTTGTATCAAAAATCTCTTTGTCTGATTTGCCAATAATAGAGGCAAAAGAATCTTCATTAGTAGGATCCTCAACTAAGGTGGGTTGACTAGTAACATTGTTACCCCCGGTAGTTCCAGCATTGCTGACATTGATAAAATTTAGGTAATTTTGATAATCTTCATAAGACGGTCGAATACTGGCATTGCCAGTTGTTGAAGAGGACAAGCCTGGAGTAGAAATTGCTCCCATTAATCTGTTAGGGCTTGGAATCTGCCCTAGTGTCTGAAATCTGTTTTGATTTCCTCGAGCTCTTCCTCTATTTGAGGACCCGAACCAATTGGGGTTCATCTTGCACATTTAAACTATTAGTTTAAATATTCCCTTATAAGAAAATCAGGAAGACTGTTTTCAATCCCTTTTTTATATTCAATTTCAAAATAAAAAGGGGCTAATAAAGCTTGCCACCTTGCAAACATTTGTTTAGACACATTATGTTTACAATCTTTATTGAACATAAATTTAGAAGCTTGACAATCAGTTTTAATCAAAAACTTTTGGTTACATAAGTCAGTTTGAAATTTTAAATCACATTTAACGATGGCTAGAATTTCTTTTGCAATAGTCGCATAATTCTTTTGACTAGTATTCCATTTTCCAAAATAAAATTGGATAATAAAATCTTTTTTATCAATTGGAGAATACTGGGTTAAAATACCTCCGTAACCAATATCTGAAGCATTTGTTTCAACAGTCTTTTTCCAATTTGGATTAGCTAAAGTTAAACATGGTAATTCTTTAACTTTTAATTTAATATTTTTAACAGCAGTAGTATGTAAATCGTTCCATGCTTTGAGATCCTTTTTTAATCTATCATAAAGAATTGCAGTATCTGTAGCTAAATCTTTTACAAAAGGGGAAATGTAATTTAAGTTGCCTAAAAATCTTTGCAACTGAGTTTTGGCAGTTAGAATATCAGGAAATTTAGAAGCAAATTCAATACTTTTGTTAATTGGGCTAATCTTACCTTTTTCAATATTATGACCTAAAAATGTAATATTTGTCTGAAAAATAAACATTTTTGGTTTAGAAATAAATAACCCATTTTGAATCACAATTTTCTGAAATAATTCAAGATGTTTAAAATGTGATTCAATATTTTTAGAGAATACTAGAATATCATCAATATAAACAATAATGAAATTGGTATATGGTATAAAAATATTATTCATAATTTTCTGAAATTCTGAAGGTGCATTCTTTAAACCAAATGGCATAACATTCCATTCAAACTGATCCATAGGCACATTAAAAGCAGTTTTATACTTATCTGTTTCAGAAATCTGAATTTGTCAGTTGTCACGACCCAAATTCGGGTGTGATGGCACTCATCTCAACCCACCGAGACAAGTCAGCCTAAAACTCAACGGAAAGTAAATGCGGAAGTAATTGAGATAAAACAAGGTTTAACTTAGTCAAAAACAAATAAATAATCTCCAAAATCCCCCAAGACTGGTTGTCACGTATACAAGCCACTAATATATTATCGAAGTACGAAAGAAAATACAGTCACAATGTCTTTGTCTCTAGAGTAGGACTAAAACATAATAAAAGAGTAAGAGGTGTCCACTAGATGGATGTAACAGCTACCTCAACACTCGAAATTGATAACCTCGGCTGTAGTGGAAAATAGTATAAGATCAAGCAGGTCCGGGCTCACAACCTACACAAGTGTGGAAGCAAAGGGTGAGTACCAAAAAACACGGTACTCAGCAAGTGGATAGCTAAAACTAAGCAAAGCTTAATAGATACAAGTACTCCTGTCTTCCCAACCGAACCTCCTTAACTACAACCTGCATAAAATCAGCCCAACTCTACACTTGTACAATAACAACAGTAATACAGTCCACAAATACTCATCAATAGTCTCGTCAATGAATCATACCAAGTCAAGTTCAGCATACAGAGCAATATAGGGGTAAACACAAAGTCACAAATATCAGAAAGGTGCAATGCAGTGCAATGAACTGATGCATGTCTGTCCTATCGGTACACATCCACTGAATCACAGTCCGGAACCCATGGGGGACATTTCTGTCCATGTAACCTGCCACAGAGCGTGTGGCCTGTCCCCTCAATACATATATCCTGCCACGGAGCGTGTAGCCCGACCCCTTTATTTCATAATACCTATCACGGAGCGTGTGGCCCGACCCCTTTGTTTCATAATATCTGCCACGGAGCGTGTGGCCCGACCCCTTTTGTTTCATATCATTTTCAATCTCAACACAATATGTCAGAACCAATGCAATCAATTTATGTTCATATAATTCACGATAATAATATGACAACAATCATAATTTTTCCTATCTCACATCAACATAGTCATTTCACATGTCCAAAATAAATCCACAATCATAACATATCAATTCCACCAATACATGTCATTAGATCACCATTTTCTACCCCTTATCTCCATTTTTTTAAGGTCAATCATATAGTCAATAATCCAGTCTAATTCTCATTACTTCCTAATACACATAACACAGAAATACAAGCATCTATAAGCTTAAACTGAGGTTTAGAAATTCACTTGCAGAGTACCGTATTGTTTGGTACTCACCCCTTGCTTCCACACTTGTGTAGGTTGTGAGCCCGGACCTGCTTGATCTTATACTATTTTCCACTACAGCCGAGGTTATCAATTTCGAGTGTTGAGGTAGCTGTTACATCCATCTAGCGGATACCTCTTACTCTTTTATTATGTTTTAGTCCTACTCTAGAGATAAAGACATTGTGACTGTATTTTCTTTCGTACTTCGATAATATATTAGTGACTTGTATACGTGACAACCAGTCTTGGGGGATTTTGGAGATTATTTATTTGTTTTTGACTAAGTTAAACCTTGTTTTATCTCAATTACTTTCGCATTTACTTTCCGTTGAGTTTTAGGCTGACTTGTCTTGGTGGGTTGAGATGAGTGCCATCACACCCGAATTTGGGTCGTGACAAAATGGTATCAGAGCCCCAAGTTCATAGGTCTCACGTGTATATAAGCCGAGTCTAAGTAGAGTCTTGAGGATCGGTACGGAGACGTCTGTACTTATCTTTGAGAGGCTATGAAGACTTTTAGGAAATATCTTCACCATTTGATTCTCTATCGTGTGTCCTTGATCCGATCTATCTATTGCCTCACTCCGTTCTCTCATATATAGTGGTGACTCTTGCCTAATTCTATATGCGTGTAGTTGAAATGTCATCACGTGGTCTAGATTTAATTTGGAGGCGGAAGTAATAAACTTATGGAAAGGGTGTATGGTGAGACTTGTAATGCACTGCGATTTTAAAGGAGTAAGTAAGGTTATGGTTCAATAATGTACTTTGAGGATATGGTATAGAAAGAGGAAAAATGGTTTGGAGGATTATATGATCGTCTTATATTTTTTTATAGTGGTTAAGCATCGAGAATGATGCTTGTTTGGCCTATCCAATGTTTGAAGTGGTTCTACAATTGAGAATGATATAATTGGGGGAATGACTATGTTGTGAGCACTGTGCCCTCAGAGACTACAGACCATGAAGTTCGTTGTGAGTGAATGAGTTACATAGTGTGTGATAAGGATGATTTTGCGCTAATTGAGATCAGAATTTCTATAACGGTTTGATAGAGTGGATGTATATCAGGAAGGGTTATTATAAGTCTACTACCGCGGTACTTGTGATTATTTGGTTAGGATTATGGGTTGTGTTGCTTCTGCTATTGACCTTACCTACTAAAGGGTGATATCGATTTTGACTAGAAACTGAAATGTGTTGGTAATATATGATAATTACGTAATGGATAGGAAGGTGTAGAATATCTAGGTATGATCTTTACGGTGGGTATGATGTATTCTAGTGGTGGATCTATCAAACTTTCATAGTGTGGTACTATTGGTATACAAAAACAAATACATCGATTATCAAGTGTGATTACTAACTATTTAAGGAGTTATCAGTTGTATCATCTTCTCATATGATGAGATTTGATGTTGCATTCATATTTGAAAAATTAACTAGTTTGTTACTACGGACGCTTGGGGTAAGCATTGTTTATAAGAAAGATCTTAGTGGTGGATTTTGGTATGATTAATGCATTTAGGTTGTGAAGTGTATCCCGAGAATTCTAAGTGAGGACTTGTAATTTAACTGTAAACTCCAAGGAAGTGGATCGATATCAGAATGATAAGCTTATGATTAAAGAAAGTAGTAGTGAGTATACTTGTGTGAAGGCAATTAAAATTTTTAGTGAGAGTGCGCATAAAATTGGGTTATTCCATTAGATTTGGTTGGTATAACTGGGTTTAAGGTGTCTTGTCGATTAAGAAGGTTGACTTCGAGATAATGGCAATGCTTATTGAGCATAACGGTAATAAGAATTTATGATGGATTATGATCCGGACACAACCATACTTTAAGGATTTTGGGTTAAATAGATCCAATATAATAATAATGACTTACAGTTATCTAAATTGCAATTTTCTACTATTTGATGAGTGGCGTGGTTGTATGAAAAGTCGTAGAATGTGTTACGACACCGCTCAAATAGAATTGAAAGAATCTAGAATCATAAATGAAAATAATTAGTAAAATGTAGTTTAGCCTTCGAAACAAGGCGAGAACAATTATATTTACTCTGATTGTAAGGGTCGAATGTATCTTCAGAGAGAGTGGAGAATTAAATTTAGTGAGACGTGGTTCTGTTTATTTTGCTCTGTTTATGATGGCAGTGTTATGTGTTATTCATATGGGTTAATAATTATTGGATAAGATTTGAGAAATAACTCTATAGGGGTTTGACTCGAGTGTGGTAATAAGTTCTTTTGTGGTTTCGAGTTTGGTAACTGGTATAATTAAATTTTATCGAAGGATACAATAAGATTAATGGATATGTGATCAATGATAGCTAAGATGCGTGAATTTATAAAGATCTTCAATGTATGAGCTAATATTGATAGATAATGGAATTGGGTTACATGGATGAAATTCGAAATTCAAGTTGTTCATTTTAAGTCTACATTATGGCGGTAGGTTTCGTTAAAGTATAGATCGACAAGATGAAAATTGATCGATCACATGGGGTACTGAGCAGTTGAAAGAACTTGTGCAGGGTTTGAATTATAGAGTTTATTGCTTTTGATCATTAAAAGGCCAAAGAAAGGGCTTCACTTAAAGTTTTGATTCAAAAGAATAAGATTGGTAAATGAGTTAGCAAAAGGAATAAGAGTCTGGTATATTAAATAGTTCAAGGTATTTGAAATTTGCTTCATGGAAAGCATCTAAGAAATGATAAAAAAATAAGACATCATCTGTAGAACTTTAGTTCAAAGTTGAAGATTGTACGAATTTTTGACCTTGTGTTCAGATATGACTATACAATGTCGATTGATTCGATACAGACTTATGAGGGATGTAACAATGACTTTTTTTAAGGTTTGGTTTTGATTTGAATGACAAATAGTGAGGTGTCGAAGATTATGTGTTTTATGTAAGGTTAAACTCTCAAATTATGGTAGGTGACTTATGGATGCACTACGAGATGACATATAGTTCTTCGTGGTTATTAAGGATATCGAATTGGATTGATACTACTCTGTTGATGGGTTATATGAACTATTGTGATGCGTTACATAGGCACTAGAGGGTAAATAGAGGCTATGTGCTCATAGTATATAGAATTATTCAGGTGACCAAGAATTTTTGTAAGTTTTGGTATGGGGAACAGACTGGTCGATTGTGGATAGCAAAAAAAAAATCAAAATCAAAGTGATGGAGTTAGATGAATGAAAATGTTTGATATAAGCACTATGAGAGAAGTATCTTGTGTTATTCGATCTTGATTTCGTACATTCTTATGTAACTATCTATTTTGTTTCGGACATGAGTTGAAGTATGATTCGCTGCCTATGCCCACACGTGTTTCTACTTCGGTGGATAGATCCCTAGTGGTTGATCGGTGTACCGATCCTGCGACATCCTTTTGGTAGGGTGGGATGCTTTTGCAAACTTGGTTATTTCAATTGTGATAGATTTGGTGTTATTAGGGATTGTTGAAATATAATAGTGATTTTACATGCATAATTCTTTTTATAAGAATTTGTAGAAGAGCTACCATGAATACTTATAGTTGTCCGACAGTCTTAAGGTTCAACTTTCGTCGGGGTCTCGTTCTGGCTATGTATGGTAGAATGTGGGGGGCCAATGGGTCTAGTGTTACCGCTCTTAAGAGTTGTTTACAATCACAACTACTGATATACCATTTTCAATAGTGTTATTGGAAGTTTTTTATGCTTGGATGTATCGCTCGCTAGGAGGGTATTCAATCATTTCATTCTTTGGGTTAGATAAATCATATTCTCCAGTAATAAGTACCTAATGCCTAAAGATCAGATTTGTATAGCTTAAGCTTGTGGGAAGCTTTGGTAGTGAGAATGGAATCTTAATAAGATCTGTGATAGTTTGTGCATTATGAATGTGGTGATTGATTCAGGTTCACTTCTGGTTGTAGCCGGTATGAGTCTAGAATTTTCTCGTGGTTATGTGATGAAAAATTGTCATGATGGTTATGATGGGATTTAGAGGGTTTCGGTTAAGGTTTGATTCATGGGTTAATATGTGACGTCTAAATTATCCCTAATTTATAGATTTGCCAAAGTTTGATTCGAAAGTTCAGTTCGTAGAAGTTGATTTTGATAGAATAGTCTTGATGAGGAGCTCACTTGAAGGAATGAAAACTGACTTTTGAAGATTATAACTCAGGCTTTTGGTACCGTTGGTTATTCTCCTTTCTCCTTCTTTATGTTTGAGGACGAACATGATTTTTAGTGATGGATAATGTAATGACCCATTAGGTTATTTTGAGAATGAGTCCTCCTCCTTTCATACGAGACCCTTCCCGTAAAATTTTAATGGGTTATTTGGACTATTCGGTAATTTTTGTTAATTAGTTGAGGGATAATTTTAGAGAATTAATTTAATTAATGGGCTAAAGTGTTAATTTATTTAATATCCTATACCACTTTTATTATATTTATTAAAATAGGTTAGTAGGGTTTGTAAATTTTAATACATAATTAATTTGAAAAAGGAAAAAAAAAAAAAAAAAGAGAAAAATAAATAAATTATATACATATAATCTGATGGCTTAATGCCATCAGATGTAACAATCAAGAAAGAACAGCGACGAGCGACGAACACTGGAGAAAAAAAATAATACGGAGGAAGAAAGAAAAGAAAGGGAAAAAGAAAAATAAAGGAGAAGAGAAAAATAGGGATTTTCATTCCAAAGCGTCAAGCTAATTATTCTCATCCTTTCCATTAAATTTTTATGCGAATATGAACATATTTTTAGGGTATATTGGTGGAGGAATAATGCTAAGATAAGAAAATATGACCCTAGGGTTCTTCACATAAAATCTTGATTTGGGGGTCGCATAACGATCCGTTTTAGCTGAAATTTGACATGTGAGTTTATTTTATCATGAGTGAATATAATCAAAAAGAAAATTTCAGATTTGACTTCAATGACATAGAATGAGTTAGTTTCCAAATTTTGATATATTGAGATAGATAATTAAATATTAGGTATATTATATTTTATGAATTCCATTAAATTATTATATTGGGCAAATTAGAACCTAACCCTAGGCTTGAAATTCAGAAAATATGGGAGTTGACATCTTAAGTGGCATCAAGATTAGGAACGTGATTATAGATTTGTGTGAGTTTTTGGGTCTAGGCTAGACATATGGTAATAAGGGTGTTGTTAGTTTCGAAAATCTTATTGTGATTATATGTTCATAATCTTATCTTAGCATTATTCCTCCACCAATATACCCTAAAAATATGTTCATAATCGCATAAAAATTTAATGGAAAGGATGAGAATAATTACCTTGACGCTTTGGAATGAAAATCCCTATTTTTCTCTTCTCCTTTATTTTTCTTTTTCCCTTTCTTTTCTTTCTTCCTCCGTATTATTTTTTTTCTCCAGTGTTCGTCGCTCGTCGCTGTTCTTTCTTGATTCTTACATCTGATGGCATTAAGCCATCAGATTATATGTATATAATTTATTTATTTTTCTCTTTTCTTTTTTTTTTCCTTTTTCAAATTAATTATGTATTAAAATTTACAAACCCTACTAACCTATTTTAATAAATATAATAAAAGTGGTATAGGATATTAAATAAATTAACACTTTAGCCCATTAATTAAATTAATTCTCTAAAATTATCCCTCAACTAATTAACAAAAATTACCGAATAGTCCAAATAACCCATTAAAATTTTACGGGAAGGGTCTCGTATGAAAGGAGGAGGACTCATTCTCAAAATAACCTAATGGGTCATTACATCAGTAACCAAATTTTAAATCAAATTTAGAGAAAATAATAGGATCATGCAGTCTATCTAGTAAATCTTTTTTATTCGGGATAGGATATCTAATCCATTTTAAAACTTTATTAAGAGGTTTATAATTAATAACTAATCTAGGTACACCTCTTTCTTGTTCATCATGCTTATTTATATAAAAAACAGTACAAGACCATGCAGAACTAGATTGTCTAATTAAATTCTTTTTTAATAAATTATCAATTTCAGTTTTGCACAATTCTAAATAATCGGCATTCATTTGACAAGGTCTAGCCTTTGTCAGAATATTTAATTCATCAAAGGAATTTTCATACGGTAAAGTAACAACATGTTTTTTCCTATTCCAAAAAGCACTAGGATGATCACCACAAATATTAAGAATAAACTGATTTTTTAATAAATCTATTTTTTATTGCAATTTAGGATTTTTTTTAAATAACATCTATTTCCATTAGACTAATTTCTTGTTTAATAAAATCTATCTGCTGATTTTTTAAAACCAATTTATCAACAATCTGATTAATAGTCTTAGTAAATGGTCTACTAATAAAATTCAATTGAAAATCTTTATTTTTATAAGTACCAATAATTTTATTATTATCCCACCATTTCAAGGGAAAGATAACATTCATAAATGACACACCTAAAATAATATGACAAGAAATATCTTCAACAATCATAAAATTTTGGGGCAAACAAACCCTATTGTTACACAAAAATGCTTTAGGCAGTTTATAACTTAATTTTATTTTACTATCATTAGCAGATTTTAAACAGTGAGTAGTTTTATGAAAATATCTAGAAGGAATAATTCCTTCTTGCACACAATTAACATCAGCACCACTATCAAATAAAGCAACAAATTCTTTCCTAAAATTATAATCTATCTGAAGAGTAATATTAGTATAAAATTTTTGTGAAGTGATAATACTAAGTTTTTGTAAAAATTCACTGTTATCATCAAGTCGAATATTTTTCAAAAAGGTTGCATCCTGATTGTCTAAATTAGTTTCTATCAAAATTTCTTTATTTTTTTCATCAGGTATATTAGCCTGTAAAAGTAAATCAAAAGTTCTTGCATCCTCTAAACTAGAAATTCTTTTGTCATAACTTTTGTTTTGATTTTTTAATTGAATAATCTCTTCTTTTAGAATACTAATTTCCTGTTGTAAATCAGAAGTAATAATTTCCTTAGAAATAAAATTTCTTTGATTCAAAATTTATTTCAAATCAGACATAGAATAATATGTAGGTTGTCTAATAATATCAATAGATCATTCTTCTACCTTAGTACTACTAGAACCTTCTTCAAAGATAGTATCAAAAATCTTATTTCTTAAGTCTTTATCTTTAACAATCTTCAACAACAACAATAACGACCTAGTGAAAATCCCACAATGTGGGGTCTGGGGAGTGTAAAGTGTACGCAGACCTGACTCCTACCAAGATAGGACGGCTGTTTCCGAGAGACCCTCAGCTTAGTAAAATCATATAAGATAAGAAAGAAGGTCAGATAGGAATAATGCGTTCAAAGCGATATAGAAAAGCAACATAAGGCAATCAAAGTACAGAAAGTAATGATAGTAATAAACAGCCGCCCTACCTTTCAAGGTGGGGGTTAGGTCTGCGTACACTCTACCCTCCTCAGACCCCACATTATGGGATTATACTAGGTTTGTTGTTGTTGTTGTTATTGTTGTTGTATCAGACCATAGGGAATTATAGTGCGCTAATACACCTACTAATAAGAGAGAATAACGAGACTATGAACTAGCCTTCTACCCTAATGTGGGTCCTACATACCCTCCTATCTAAGATCATGTCCTCGGTAAGTTGTAACTATACCATGTCCTGTCTAATCACCTCTCCCCAATATTTCTTCGGCCTACCCCTACCTCTTCTGAAACCATCCATGGCTAACCTCTCACACCTTTGCACTGGGGCATCTGTGTCTCTTCTCTTCACATGTCCAAACTATCTCAGTCGCATTTCCCGCATCTTGTCCTCCACCGAGTCCACTCCTACCTTGTCCCGAATAGCCTCATTTCTAATTCTGTCACTCTTGGTATGCCCACACATCCATATCAACATTCTCATTTTGGCAACTTTCATCTTTTGAATATGAGATACCTTAACTGACCAACACTCTGCCCCATATAACATAGCCGGTCTAACCACCACTTTGTAGAACTTGCCCTTAAGTTTTGGAGGCACCTTCTTGTCACATAGCACACCAGAAGCGAGCCTCCATTTCATCCACCCTGCCCCAATACGATGTGTGACATCCTCGTCAATCTCCCCGCTACCTTGCATAATAGACCCAAGGTACTTGAAACTACTTTTCTTTTGGATGGCCTCGTCACCAAGCCTAACTTCTGTGCCAACCTCCTAAGGTGTCTCACTGAACTTGCACTCTAAGTACTCTGTCTTGGTCCTACTCAGCTTAAACCCTTTAGACTCCAAGGTATGTCTCCAATCCTCCATCTTAGCGTTAACTCCACTATGAGTCTCATCGATCAAGACTATGTCATCCGCGAAAAGCATACACCATGGCACCTCACCCTGAATTTGTCGCGTTAATCTGTCCATCACCAAGGAAAATAAAAATGGACTAAGAGCTGATCCTTGATGCAACCCCATCACAACTAGGAAATGCTCTGAGTCACCTCCAACTGTCCTTACCCTAGTTTTGGCACCCTCATACATGTCCTTGATCACCCTAATATATTCCGCAGGTACACCTTTAGCCTCCAAACATCTCCATAGTATCTCTCATGGCACTTTATCGTAGGCTTTTTCTAGGTCGATGAATACCATATGTAGGTCCCTCTTCCTCTCCCTATACTGCTCCACCAGTCTCCTCATGAGATGGATGGCTTCTGTAATTGAGCGTCCCAGCATAAATTCGAACTGGTTCTCTGAAATAGACACGCCTCTCCTTATCCTCATCTCTACCACTGTTTCCCACACTTTCATAGTATGGCTTAAAAGCTTGATACCTCTATAATTGTTGCAACTCTGGATATCCCCCTTATTTTTTTATAGAGGGATCATTATGCTCGACCGCCATTCTTTGGGAATCGCTTCCGTCTTAAAGATGATATTAAATAACCTAGTCAACCACTCTAAACCTGCCAAGCTCGTGCTCTTCCAAAATTCCACAGGAACCTCATCAGGTCCGGTCGCTCTTCCCATGCGCATCCTATGAACAACACCCTTAACCTCCTCGACCGTAATACTCCTGCAACACCCAAAATCTTGAGGCCACCATGTATGTTCAAAATCTCCCAATACAATCTCTCGGTCTCCTTTCTCATTCAAGAGTTTATGGAAGTATGATTGTCATCTCTGTTTAATGAGGGTCTCGTCTACCAATACTTTTCCATGGTCATCCTTAATGCACTTCACTTGATCCACATCACGTGCCCTTATCTCCCGCGCCCTAGCTAGCCTGAATAATTTCCTATCCCCGCCTTTATCTTCTAGTTCAGCGTAAAGGCATTCAAAAGCTGCCATTTTTGCCCTCGCAACCGCCGACTTCGCCTCCTTCCTTGCTATCTTATAGAGTTCCCCATTCGTCAAATTCTCCACCTCATCCTTACTTTCTATCAACTTCACATATGCTATCTTCTTTGCTTCCACCTTCCTTTGCACTTCTCCATTCCACCACCAGTCCCCTCAATACCGGCTACGACTACCTGTCGAGACTCCCAACACTTCCCTTGCTACAACCCTAATACAATTAGCCATCCTATCCCACATACTGTTTGCATTACCGCTACTATCCCAAGCCCCCATATCATTCAATTTCTCTCCCATCTCCAAGGCACTAGCCGTGATCAAACTCTCCCATCTGATCCTAGGTCGGTCATCCCCGACCCTCCTCTTCCTCATCATCTTGATCCTTAAATACATCACCAAGAGCTTATGTCGAGTTGTAAGGTTGTCGATCGGGATGACCTTACAGTCTTTGCACAGACCTTTATCATCTTTTCTAAGGAGTAAATAATCTATCTGAGTCTTAGTCACCGAGCTACGGAAGGTTACCAAGTGGTCCTCCGTCTTCGGAAAGATCGAATTGGCTATCACCAACCCAAAAGCTCTTGCGAAATCCAAAAGTGAAACTCCTCCATTTCTGACCTTGAAGCCAAAGCCTCCATGCACATCATCATACCCTCCCGAAATAGACCCAATGTGCCCATTGAAATCCCACTCCTATGAAAAGCTTCTCAGTAGGCGTTATGCCTCCCACTAGCTCATCTAAATCCTTCCAAAAGTGCCTCTTATCCTCCTCGCTTAACTCCGCTTGTGGCGCATAAGCACTAATAAAGTTCAACGTGATCCCGTCAACAACCACCTTAATCGACATCATCCTATCAGTGACTCTCCTAACCGCCACCACCTGATCCCTTAAATCACTGTCTACTAAAATACCTACCCCATTCCTGTATTTTGATCTACCAGAGAACCAAAGCTTATACCCGTCTATCTCCTTAGCTTTAGAGCCTATCCATTTGGTCTCTTCACACAAGCTATATTAATCTTCCTTTTCTGTAGAATCTTAACTAGCTCTATGGATTTTCCTGTTAACGTCTCAATGTTCCAAGAACCTACTCTCAATTTAGACACTCCTTTATCCCACTTACCCCGCCTTACCATCGCCCCTGTCCCCATTCCCATCTCCGTCCCCATCCCCGAGCGAGAATATGACCCTAGTCTACCATCACTATCCAAAGCCATGAAGACCCGTATGAACTAATAAATTATTCAAATAAATTATTCAAAGGTCTAGTCAGTAAAATGTAACTGCAAGTGTATAGGCAAAGAATATATATAAAAAGGACAAAAGATGTGGAAATCGGAGGTACCAACTCTAGTCGAAAATGAACCTGACCCCTGCAAAAGATGAAAGAAAAAGAGAAGCAGAAGAGAAGCAACAACAACAACAACAATGTCACCTCTGTGAAAATGCAAAATTCTCTGGCGCCGACGGAAGGAGCCAAAACCTGCAAAAGATGAAAGTAACAGTGCCGGAGATTTCACCGGCGGTGATACAAGAAAAGAAATTTTGCAGATCTAGAGCAGATCTAAAGCCAATGGAAATGTGTATATATATAGAGATATAATGGTTCTCCACGATCAACAGAGAGTGGGAATAATCCAAGCCAAACCAAATTATTGGTAAAACGAAGCCCACTCCTGTCTTCTGTTTTACTCCGACGCCGGCGAAAGTAGTGATTTACTTTAATTAATCTTTTTAACAGTCTTCAAAATATCAAATATTTTATCATCATCAATAACAGAAATAGTCAGATCTTGAAAATTAGATAACAAATTATACAAATTATCATGTTTTTCACAAGGCAAACCCTTTTGACAGGGTACACATTCATTATCAGAAAAATATCTATTAGAATCCGAATATAAATCTTCATTTTATAAAACACGCACTTGATTATCAACAAAAGTAGAAGAATCAGAACTAGTTTTAGCAGTGTCAGAAGAAGAATACTCATGTTCAGAATTTAAAAGAATTTTGCACAAAGAATCTTTTAATTTATCATCGATATCCAATTGTTTAATCTTTTTCTGAGTTTTACACTCATTTGCATAATGACCAAATCTACCATATTTATGGCACTTAACATGCTTGTTATAATCTTTTTAACCAACTTTTTGTTTATACATTTCCTATATTTTTTTGGAAATTCTTTAAGATCTGATTTTGATAAATCTCTACGTTTAACCTTTCGAGGCTTTTTGTAAAATCTTTCAGTAGAGGGATGAAACTTCTTTTTTTGGATTTTAACAAGCATATCAATAGCAAATTGATCAAAAAATTCACCCAATTGTTGTTTTTCATTTAATCTATTTTTCTTAATATGATAATTAATTTTAATATCATTACAAACATTTAAACCTTCTTGAGTACAAACACTAATAATCTTTCCATATGTAAGCAATTCATAAGGAATCTTGACATTACTATCACGTAAACCTTTTCTAACACGTTCAGCAAAAATAGAAGGCAATCCATCAATAAATTTGGACTTCCAATGTTCATGACTACAATCATGCAATTCTATAACTCTACTAAGAAAAATATCTTTATACCATCTAAAATCAGATAATTGTCTACAACGTAAATTCTGTAAAGTAGTTCTAATTGTTTCAGCTTCATCAGTCCATCTACCACAAAAATGTTCAATCATTGTAGTGACTAGAGTATAAACATCATTAGACCTTGGTTGGCCTTCAGAAGTACTAATATCAGAAGTTTCATAAGCTAATTGACCAGCTATAGTAGGCACAATCTTGGTATTCATAATCGTAGTTCTTTGGTCTTGATTTAAAAAATTATCCCACCAGCCTTTTAATTGATCAGTAAAACCAGCAATAATCATAGAAGCAATATCTCTATCAGTATTTTTATTAACTTTGCAAATCGTGCTATACATTAACATTCTATGCACAGTAGTAAAAATTTGTTTGTCATTAAAACCATCAATATTTCATTCATTAATTTCTCGACTGTTATAACTTTTGTTAAAAATGTATTCCCATTCTTCATTTAAAACATCGACAGGAGTAGGCCTATTATAATAATACATTCGTTGAATAGGCTTATCAGCCCATTTAGTATTAATTCTACTCATAGAAAAATTATGTCTTGTCTGTTGGCTAATAAAGTCTTCTTCTTTTGCAGATAAAATTGGTTGAGGTTGCAAATCCAAATTAGTAACATGAGAAGATAAATTCATACTTTTTAATTTATCTCATAACATTTGTTCAATATCACCAGAAGATTCATTTTTAAAATTTTGTATTTCAGGAGGTGGTTGTAAAGTATTTTTTATAATTTTTTGTTCAACCTTTTCCTTATTCTTTTATGTAAAAGACTCAATTTTTTCATGTAAAATCTTAGTCTGTTTCAAATAATTATCTAGGTTTTATGTAAAGACATAATATGTTCACCAAAACACTCAAATAGTAATTAGCATAATTTTATTATTTTAAAATAAGATTAACATGTTCACAATTTAAAACAACATTTCTATTTTCAAATAGTTTGGAGAAAGCAGTAAAATTAATAGTTTTACCATTTTGACGAATATCAAAAGATTGCATCGGAGGTAAAGAAGAAATCACTATATCTCCAGAAGCAGATAAATGATATTCATGTTCAATAACAGATAAATATTGTCTTTCATAATTGATCATAAACCAAGGTACAAATGACAAAATAATATTTTTTTTAGCTAAATCAGCATAAAAATCATTTTATTTTTTTTCTTTCTAAACCTCATCATAACCATCAGGACAATCTTTCATCACATAACCACGAGAAAATTCTTGACTAATACCGGCTACAACCAGAAGTCAACCTTAATCAATCACCACACTCATAATGCACAGACTACCACAGATCTTGTTAAGATTCCATTCTCACTACCAAAGCTTCCCACGATCTTAAGCTATACAAATCTGATCTTTAGGCATTAGGTACTTATTACTGGAGAATATGATTTATCTAACCCAAAGAATGAAATGATTGAATACCCTCCTAGCGAGCGATACACCCAAGAATACAAAACTTCTAATAACACTATCAAAAATGGTAGATCAGTAGTTGTGATTGTAAACAACCCTTAAGAGCGGTAACACTAGACCCATTGGCCCCCTACATTCTACCATACCTAGCCAGAATGAGACCCCGATGAGAGTTGAATTTTTAAGACTGTCAGACAACTGTAAGTATTCATGGTAGCTCTTCTACAAATTCTTATAAAAAGAATTGTGCATGTAAATTCACATTATTATACTTCAACAATACCTAACAACACAAAATCTATCACAACTGAAATAACCAAGTTTGTAAAAGCATCCTACCCTACCAAAAGGATATCGCAGGATCGGTACACCGATCAACCACTAGGGATCCATCCACCGAAGTAGAAACACGTGTGGGCATAGACAGCAAATCATACTTCAACTCATGTCCGAAACAAAATAGATAGTTACATAAGAATGTACGAAATCAAGATCGAATAACACAATATACTTCTCTCATAGTGCTTATATCAAACATTTTCATTCATCTGACTCCATCACTTTGATTTTATTTTTTTGCTACCCACAATTGATCAATCTGTTCCCCATACCAAAACTTAGAGAAATTCTTGGTCACCTGAATAATTTTATATACTATGAGCACATAGCCTCTATTTATCCTCTAGTGCCTATGTAACGCATCACAATAGTTCGTATAACCCATCAACAGAGTAGTATCAATCCAATTCGATATACTTGATAACCATGAAGAACTATATCCCATTTTGTAGTGCTTCCATAAGTCACCTACCATAATTTGAGAGTCTAACCTTACATAAAACACATAATCTTCGACACCTCATTATTTTTCAATTAAACCAAAACCAACCCTTCAAAAAAGTCGTTGTTACATCCCTCATAAGTCTGTGTCGAACCAATCGACATTGTATAGTCATATCTGAAAACAAGGGCGAAAATTCGTACAATCTTCAACTTTGAACTAAGGATCTACACATGGTGTCTTATTTCTTATCATTTCTTAGATGTTTCCCATGAAGCAAATTCCAAATACCTTGAACTATTTAATATACCAGACTCTTATTCCTTTTGCTAACTCATTTACCAACCTTATTCTTCTGAATCAAAACTTTAAGTGAAGCCCTTTCTTAGGCCTTTTAATGATCAAAAGCAATAAACTCTGCAATCCAAACCCTGCACAAGTTCTTTCAACTTCTCAATACCCCATGTGATCGATCAATTTTCATCTTGCCAATCTATACTTTGATGAAACCTACCGCCATAATGTAGTCTTAAAATGAACAACTTGAATTTCAAATTTCATCAATGTAACCCAATCTCATTATTTATCAATATTAGCTCATACATTAAAGGATTTTATGAATTCACGTATCTTAGCTATCATTGATCACCTCTCCATTGATCTTATTGTATCCTTCGTTAAAATTAAATTATACCAGTTATCAAACTCAAAATCACAAAAGAACTTATTACCATGCTCGAGTCAAACGCCTATAGAGTTATTTCTCAAATCTTATCCAATAATCGTTAATCCATATGAATAACGCATAACACTGCCACCATAAATAGAGCAAAATAAACAGAACCACGTGTCACTAAATTTAATTCTCCACTCTCTCTGAAGATACATTCGGCTCTTACAACCAGAGTAAATATAATTGTTCTCTCCTTGTTTCGAAGGCTAAACTACATTTCACTAATTATTTTTATTTATGAATCTAGATTCTTTCAATTTTATCCAAGCGGTGTCTCAACACATTCTATGACTTTCCATACAACCATGCTACTCACCAAATAGTAAAAAAAATCGCAATTTAGATACCTGCAAGTCATTATTATCATATCGAATCTATTTAACCCAAAATTCTTAAAGTATGATTGTGTCTGTATCATAACCCATCACAAAATCTTATTACCGTTATGCTCAATAACCATTGTCATCATCTCGAAGTCAACCTTTTCAATTGACAAGACACCTTAAATCCAGTTATACCAACCAAATCTAATGTAATAACCCAATTTATACACACTCTCACTAAAAGATTTAATTGCCTTCACACAAGTATACTCACTGCTACTTTCTTTATCCATAAGCTTATCATTCTGTTATCGATCCACTCCTTTGGAGTTTACGGTTAAATTACAAGTCCTCACTTAGAATTTTAGGGATACACTTCACAACCTAAACGCATTAATCATACCAAAATCCACCACTAAGATCTTTCTTATAAACAATGCTTACCCTAGCGTCTGTAGTAACACACTAGTTGGATTTTCAAATGTGAATGCAACATCAAATCTCATCATATGAGAAGATGATACAATTGATAACTCCTTAAGTAGTTAGTAATCACACTTGATAATCGATGTATTGGTTTTTGTATACCAATAGTGTCACACCGTGAAAGCTTGATAGATCCACCACTAGAATACATCATACCTACTGTAAAGATCATACCTAGATAGTCTACACATTTCTATCCATTACGTAACTGTCATACATTACCAACACATTTCAGTCTCTAGTCAAAATCGATATCACCCTTCAGTAGGTAAGATCAATAGCAGAAGCAACACAACCTGTAATCCTAACCAAATAATCACAAGTACCGAGGTAGTAGACTTATAATAACCCTTCCTGATATACATCCATCCTATCAAATCGCTGTAGAAATTTTGATCTCGATTAGCGCAAAATCATTCTCATCACTCACTATGTAACTCATTCTTTCATGATGAACTTCACGGTCTGTAGTCTCTGAGGGCAATGCTCACAACATAGTCATTCCCCTAATTATACCATTCTCAATTGTAGAACCACTTCAAATATCAGGTAGGCCAAACAAGCATCATTCTCAATTCTTAACCACTATCCAGAAATATAAGACTCATATAATCCTCCATACCATTGTTCCTCTTCCTATACCATATCCTCAAATTACATTATTGAACCATAACCTTACTTACTTTTTTAAAATCGCCGTGCATTACAAATCTCACCATACACCCTTTTCATAAGTTTATTACTTCTATCTCCAAATTAGATCTAGACCACGTGATGACATTTCAACTACACACACATAGAATCAGGCAAGAGTCACCACTATATGTGAGAGAACGGAGTGAGGCAATAGAAAATAGATCAGATCAAGGACGCATGATAGAGAATCAAAAGGTGAAGATATTTCCTAAAAGTCCTCATAGCCTCTCGAAGATAAGTACAGACGTCTCCGTACCGATCCGCAAGACTCTACTTAAACTTGGCTTGTATACACGTGAGACCTATGAACCTGGGGCTCTGATACCATGTTTGTCACGACCCGAATCTGGGTGTGATGGCACTCATCTCAATCCACCGAGATAAGTCAGCCTAAAACTCAATGGAAAGTAAATGCCGAAGTAATTGAGATAAAGCAAGGTTTAACTTAGTCAAAAATAAATAAATAATCTCAAAATCCCCCAAGACTGGTTGTCACATATACAAGCCACTAATGTATTATCGAAGTACGAAAAGAAATACAGTCACAATGTCTTTGTCTCTAGAATAGGACTAAAACATAATAAAAGAGTAAGAGGTGTCCGTTAGATGGATGTAACAGCTACCTCAACACTCGGAATTGATAACCTCGACTGTAGTGGAAAACAGTAGAAGATCAAGCAGGTCCGGGCTCACAACCTACACAAGTGTGGAAGCAAGGGGTGAGTACCAAACAACACGGTACTCAGCAAGTGGATAGCTAAAACTAAGCAAAGCTTAATAGATACAAGTACTCCTTTCCTTCCAACCGAACCTCCTTAACTACAACCTGCATAAAATCAGCCCAACTCTACACTTGTACAATAACAACAACAATATAGTCCACGAATACTCATCAATAATCTCATCAATGAATCATATCAAGTCAAGTCAACATATACATATCAATGTAGGGATAAACACAAATTCACAAACATCAGAAAGGTGCAATGCAATGCAAGGAAATGATGCATGTCTGTCCTATCGGTACACATCCGCTGAATTACAGTCCGGAACCCATGGGGGACATTTATGTCCATGTAACCTGCCACGGAACGTGTGGCCCGTCCCCTTAATATATATATATCTTGCCACAGAGCGTGTGGCCCGACCCCTTTATTTCATAATACTTACCACGGAGCGTGTGGCCCGACCCCTTTGTTTCATGATACCTGCTACGGAGCGTGTGGCCCGACCCCTTTGTTTTATAATACCTGCCACGGAGCGTGTGGCCTGGCCCCTTTGTTTCATATCATTTTCAGTCTCAACACAATATGTCAGAACCAATGCAATCAATTCATGTTCATATAATTCACGATAATAACATGACAACAACAATAATTTTTCCTATCTCACATCAACATAGTAATTTCACATGCCCAAAATAAATCCATAATCACAACATATCAATTCCACCAATACATGTCATTAGATCACAATTTTCTACCCCTCATCTCCATTTTTAAGGTCAATCATATAGTCAATAACCCAGTCTAATTCTCATTACTCCCTAGTACACATAACACGGAAATACAAGCATCTACAAGCTTAAACTGAGGTTTAGAAATTCACTTGCCTTAATTAATCAAGCAATTACACCGGTACTTGAGCCTTCCCTTTTCGTTGGGTCTCCAAATCAATGTAATCTAGTCAAATAAATAACCACAATAAGATTTCGAATCTAACAACACCCATATTATTATATGTCTAGCCTAGATCCAAAACCTACCCAAATCTATAATCAAGTTCTTAATGTTGACGTCAAATAACATGTCAACTCTCATATTTCCAAATTTTAAGCCTAGGGTTAGGTTCTAATTTCCCCAATATCATAAATTTAATAGAATTCATAAAATATAATATACCTAATATTTAACTATCTATCTCAACATATCAAAATTCGGGAACTAACTTATTCTATGTCATTGAAGTCAAATCTGAAATTTTCTTTCCGATTATATTCACTCATGATAAAATAAACTCAC